>NW_027286864.1:0-238772 GCF_022747635.1 Hetaerina americana
GACTGTGTTAATCATTCAATATTACTAACAAAGCTAGAATATTATGGTATTAAGGGAGTTGCACTGAAACTAATAAAGTCATATTTGGATGATCGCCACCAATTGGTTGAACTTGATGGCTGTCAGTCTGCAGCTCTTAAAGTAAAATGTATTGTACCACAGGGCTCTGTGCTTGGCCCAGTACTTTTCATTACCATGATTAATGATTTGCCCTGTAATATGAAACCTAGATCTATTTTATATGCTGATGACACTACTTTTGTGCAAAAGTGTCAACATCTAGAAGATGCAAAGTTACGATCTAGCGCTACCCAAAAACAGGCTAAGGAATGGTTTGATGTTAATCATTTACAATTAAATACTAACAAAACTCAGCATATTGTGTGCAGTCTTAAATCAAAAACAACTGATATTGAAACTGCTAAAATACTAGGAATTTATATTAATACAAAACTTAATTTGGAGACTCACATCAGTCAGACCTGTAATAAACTTATTAAAGCTGTTTATATGTTAAGAAAACTAAACTTTATCATTTCAAATGAGTTCGGTTAACACTTTACCATGCCTTCTTTCAATGTCATTTGAATTATGGTGTTGAGTTATGGGGTCATTCCCCTCATGTTAAACAAATTTTGCTACTGCAAAAGAGAGCTATTCACTCTCTTGCTAATATACCACCACGTGATTCCTGCAAACCTTTTTTTATTAGGTATAGAATCATAACTGTATTTTGTTTGTATATCTTTAAGGCTCTGACTCATGTGAAAGTTAATCTAGAAACTTACCAATTAAGATCCAACCTCCATAACTATTCCACAAGAGGTAAATCGAATCTAAACACTACTTATTGTAGATTGTCATTAACTTACAACACATTTCACAATACGAACATACCACTGTATAACTATCTGCCTACTCAGTTGAAATCAGATGCTATCCAGAGTTTCAAGAATAGGGTATATACCTGGTTACTTGCTCACCCACTATACTCATTGGATGAATTCTTTTGTGACAATTTTCATCACATTTAAGAAAGTATGTTTATATGTTAAATAAAACTTATATTGACGACATTTAATATGGTTGTACCATTTTTAAAATGAATAAAGTATTTTTATTATTATTATTATTATTATAGGTTGAACAGCAACGGTGATAGTGGGCAACCCTGCCTTACACCTCTTCCTAACACTACCCATCAGGACTCTTCATTTCCCACTTGCACCTGAGCAGTCTGAGACATATACAGGTTGCGGATTAGCCTCCTTTCCCGCCAATCTATTCCTATTTCCTGCAATATACTCATTAGTTTTTCACAATTCACTCTATCAAATGCTTTTTCGAAAGCTACAAAACAGGCAAATACATCCTGGTTGTGTTCTATATTACTCTCGATTAATAATCTCATTACTGCAATGGCATCACGCGTACCTCTCCCCTTCTTAAACCCTGAAAATGTCTCGCAAGTTTGATGGGCACTTAAACAAAGCAGAGGGACAAGGTTAGAATAAAATTGATGTTGACTGATTGTCATTAATAATTGTGAAGAGTTCACCGATTAAATGTTTAATTTTGTGTGTTCCGGGGAAGAAAGTGGTGATAATATTAGGGCTTTTTGGGCAGTTTGGTTTGATGAGGGGAGTGTATTTAGTTAAGGGTTAGGATTTTACTGTTCAGTAGCATTCGTGGTACCCTATTTTCTCAGAGAGTCATGTAGCTGATACTAATACTTCTTTTGGGAGGGGATGTTGTTGCAGAGACGAAGCCATGGACTGAGAGAGAATGGGATGGAGCGCTTTGTATGAGGTGGATGGCAGCTGTCAAAATCAAGCTACTGTTCTTACTAGTTGGTTTAACGTGGACTGAGGTATAAAAGGTATTGTTTTGGAGGTGAATGTTAATATACAGGAAAGTGTTATTCGAGTCGGGTATGGAAGAAGTGAATGATACTGATGAGGATTTGAGAGAGGAAATAAAAGGGGATAAATTTTTGCGTCTGAGGAACCAAAGGAGGAAAATATCATTGATATAGTGGGCTCAGAAGAGTGGTTTGAGGGTTTGTTATTGCAGAAAGTCATGTTCTAGTTTACCCATAAAAAGATTGGCATATGTAAGAGCCATACGTGTTCCCATTGCAGTGCCTTTTATTTGTAAATATATTTTCTCGTTGAATTGAAAAGCATTTTTGGTGAGAACAATTTTACTCTGTTTGATGAGGAAATCTGTGGATGGGGTGCGTTGTGTGGATCGTAGGGAGAGTTAATATTGCAGGGCGTCTCAGCCTTCTTTGTTGGGAATGGAGGTGTACAGAGATGTATTGTCTATTGTGGCCATGAGAATGGTCGTGTTGTTGGGCTGAACCAAGGCCACTGCATGTATCACATGCCTGCCTCCCACCCCCTTGTTCATTTCCCATTGGTCCCTTACCCCTCCCTCCCTCGTCCCTCCCCTGCACATGTCCCCTCCGCTCTTCCTCGAGAAGGCCAGTCTGAAGACAACAGCCGAGCCATTGAAATATCAAAACAATATATAGCGAGTGTCCTTTCTTTATGTCCCTATGGTTTAAAAATCTACATCTCTGTTTTTACGTGTTTATATATTTATGTATATATATATATATATATATATATATATATATATATATATATATATATATATATATATATATATATATATACATATATATATATATATATATATATATATATATATATATATATATATATATATATCTAACATATATTATTATTATTATGTAATCTACTCGTTAAGGTAGGTTTTTGGATGGACACAGCTACTAAATAAAACATTTTGTGTCTCGTAAAAAAACAGAAAATCCAGCATCCTACTCCATCAACTCCCTCTTCATCTCTGAGTGCTCTAGGCCTCCCTTCATCCCGTCCAACTTCCCTATCCTGCTCCTTCCCTTTCCTCGTTTGTCTAACATTCTCCCCTCTATCACAGTCCTCAACATCCCACTGCCGGTATATACCCCCTTCACCCTTTATTCCTGCCTCTGTAGGATTGCTCCAAACAAGCCCCTCTCCACGCCCACCTTACCAAGTACTTCCTCGTTTGTTTTTTTCTCTGTCCATTTCACCTTCTCCATTCTTCTCCACACCCACATTTCAAAAGCCTCCAGTCTACGTCTCTCCTGCTTCAATGACCACATTTCCACACCGTACATAGCTACGCTCCATATCAGTGTTTTTACGAGTCTTTTATTAACATCCTTACTCAAGGTCCCTGTCATCAACTCGCCCCTCCTTGTGAAAGCCTCTTTGCCTAGCGCAATTCTTCTTCTTACGTCCCTACTACTATGAACGTGTTGGTCCAAAACACTACCATGGTATGTAAACTTTCTATCTGCTCTGGTTTTTGCCCTCGTATTTTAATGTTTAGCTTAGCATTTTTCTTTCTAGACAATCGCTTAACCTTTGTTTTATTAACATTGATTCTCATCCCATACCTGTTGCAATGAATTTACAATTCACTAAGCAATGCTTGCAACCCCTTGGCTAACTGACAAACTAAAGCTTGGTCATCAGCAAACCTAACTGATTTTATAAATTCCCCACCCACCTTCATTCATACCTCCAGTTCTTCCCATGCCTCTTTCATCATTTCCTCGGCATAGAGGTTGAACAGTATCGGTGATAATGGGCAACCCTGTCTTACAACTCTTCCTAACCCTGCCCAACCGGACTCCCAATTCCCCACTCGCATCTGAGCAGTCTGAGACATATACAGGTTGCGGATTAGCCTACTGTCCCGCAAATCTATTCCTATTTCCTGCAATATACTCATTAGTCTTTCCCAATTCACTTTGCTGTACAGCGCACCGATTTCACCCTTCCTCTGCAGACTTTCCATATCCTCGCACTGTCTTCCACCATGCTTCTTTTTCTTTATTTGTTGCCCGCCTCAATTTATTGTTCAATTCTTTGTACTTCATTTTGCCTAATTCTGTATTTACATTCTTCTATTTTTGCCGGTCATCCATCTTTGTAATCATCACATCCGTGATCCATGGTTTTGTAGTCCTTTTAGCGTTAACGATTCATATAGTGTCTTTTGCAGCTTTAGACAACCCTTTCTTGATACATTCCCATTTTTCCATGATAGTACGTAGCTCTTCACCATCCGCCATGATTTTCTCTACCACCAGTTTGAGTTCCTTCATTTTCAAACCATTTAATGCTTCTACATTCCATTTTCCAACTCGCCGCCCCTGCCGTATCTTTTCGAAACGGACGCTACAGTTCATAACAACTAAATTGTGGTCTAAGTCCGCATCCGCTCCCGGGAAGCTGTGCGAATTTATCACACTGTTCCTAAACCTGCGTCTAACCAGGATATAATCTAGCTGATACCTTTCTGAGTCACTTGGCATTTTCCATGTATACCTGCATCTTTTGTGGTGTCTAAACCAAGTGTTGGTGATGACTAGGCCGTCTCCAGCAGAACTTAACTGCTTTCTCCCCACGGTCATTCCTTGTGCCTAAACCGTATTCCCTGACCTCATCACCATCTCTTCCTTTGCCTACCGTCGCATTCCAATCCCCCATCACTATCAAGTGTTTCCCTGCAGGAACACACGCGATTATGTCCTCTAACTGATCGTATATCCTATCGACCTCCTCTGCCTTCTGTTTGCTCGGTTGCATGTATACCTGAATAATAACCAAGTTCGTCGGTTCTGTTTTTATCTCTACTAGTAGTATTCTATCCGGTACCTGCTCTATGTTGACTACGCTTCTCCCCACCTCTTCATTTAATACTATAGCAACCCCTCGTTGGCTCTCGTCCCCGCCGCTGTATATTATTCTATACTTATCACTCCAATAATTCCCGCTATCTTTCCATCTCACCTCGCATAGACCTAAAATATCGATATTTCCCCTTTCCATCTCTCGCTTATCATTCTCCGGTTTCCCTGTCCTCATCATTGTCCTAACATTCCACGTTCCTATTCTAATTAATTTGGTCTTCTTCTGCTGCGTTTTGTATCCTGCTGCTGCCGGTTTTCTCTTGCAAGGGTTTCGTGGGATGACAACCGCGGAAGCCTTGCCTCCCCCGCTGCCGGGTACGACACACGGCCGATTGGGCCAAGCCCCATAGTTGCCAGGACTCAAAATCTTTATATAGTCCATCATGTTAATCTTTGGAATGTTAATTGAGGTAGTTTCCCGTTGCGTTCCTCAATAATTTTTTTAACGTGACACCATGACTTCTTGGCCGCCCCACTTGGGTCCAACGCCATTGCAGCCGCCTCACTGAGGAAAAGACGCTGCGTGGACTACCTTTCGTCTGGCTACTAACCTTCGACCTATCTGGCATTGGTGACCCTACCAGGAGCAATTATTATTACTCCCGCCAGCACAGCTCTAGGGGTCATCGGAACGCGCGAGCCATTACACCACGTCCAGATTGTAGTCCGGGGAGGGTTATATATATATATATATATATATATATATATATATATATATATATATATATATATATATATATATATTTCCAACAGGAATATTTTATTAGTTGAATAATATATCGGTCCTTTCTATTTTATAATTTCCATTTCATCTGTACTTATCGTCATTTTAGAGATAGCTTCACATACCTGTGATTATAAATATGAAAAAATAGCAGTCTTAAGTTATGTGAATATTTATTTATAAAATGAAAATGTTAAGGGGTTAAGAACCCATGTCAATTATATTTTGCAAAAAAATTATTCTCCATTCATGCGGTAAATAATTGATAGTAACGACCAATGAATGCATTGAATCATAAATGCTTTTGACTATATCTACCGTAAGTATGCAGAAGATTAGAGCCAGGCGATTGAAATCAATTCCAAAGATGAGAAAGATCAAAATATCAAAAAAAAACTATGAACGCGACGACAAAATATGTCGCCTCACTGCTTTTACGCTATGATTTGAAAGTCGAAACGAGACAAAGAAACTGCGGGAGATGCCGCAACAGTAACTTTTAACGGTCACATCCGGCATCTCCCTAAGTTTATATGGAATTTGTCAAGGTGTTAACAGATAAGTGTTTAAAAGTTGGCTGTTTAACAGTGTGGCGCATCCCGCACACGACTACGAATACCTGTGGCATTGTATGTACGGTATTTCGTCACAACATCTTGTTCCTTTAAAACCCTTCAAAATTTCTGAGTTTAAGAGGAGGCCTCGATAGCAGAGCACAGGCATGTCCTGCCTGTGTTCACCGAGTGTCTCAATTTCGCCGGCGTCCGAGGCTTCGGCCGCCGGGATTCGGAGAGCGGCGCTGCCGGACTCTCTCGGAAGTCGAGGTTCCGATCGTGTTTTGTGTCGAGCGGCGGTTGACCGCCTAGTTTATCAAGAAGCGTGCGGTTTGACTCTCGACTTCTGCTGCCGGGAAGGCCGTGCTTTCGTTCTGTTTACTGGATCAAGACTGGCCTTGACTCTTGGTGTAGAGCTTAGGCTCATTTTTATTTGCTACCAACGGTTGCGTGTAGCGGGGAGGGAGTGCGCACGAGTGTTTATTTCTTTCTTGGAGTGCTTTCGGTGCGCTCTCCCTTTTTTCGCGCTGGCGTGCTCAATTTGATTTGTTTCAAAATGGTCGTACATCACGTGGACACGCTCGCCCTGCAAATTGACGATAAGGCGAAGCCCCCTGCTCCGTTGGAGGTCCACCTCCTTACACTAGAGTCACTGGGCCTCACACCGGAAGAGATTGTGGATATCTAATTTGGATATAACCGCCATTTGGTATTCCTGAAGTTGGCAACTGAAGCTACTATGAAGAGGATTCTATATTATATCCCACGAAAGCTACCGTTTCCATCCCTAACGATCCGAGGACGACGATTACCATTGACGAGACCTTCGGTAGCCTTTGTAATGTCGGGGTTCTTTGTCTTCCCGTGGAGACCCCATTGGAAGATATAACAAGTGAGCTTCAACGTTTTGGAAAAATCCATCGCTCGTGGGAGAATAGGTGGGAGGGCGACAAAATGGCGCGCGTGCTGACAGGTACGACAGTGGTGCGGATGACGGTGGAAAGAAATATCCCGTCGTACCTCCACATTGGCGGCAACCGGGCCATCATTCAATCTACGAGGGTCAGCGCCGCACCTGCGCCCGTTGCAACCAAGAAGGCCAAGGTGGAGGAAAGCAAAGGTGTCGGGAATATTCCCAGGGCTCCTCTAGAGGTGGACCATGTCGATCAATCTCCTCCGATTTCTCCCGACGGAGCCCCTTCGGCAGATGACCTCCAGTCCGCTCCCGGCCCCCCCCCCCCGAGGCCACCTCCTGGGTTGGGCCGGTCACCAGCTGTGCTGCCTAAAAGAAGGCCCCCCGTTGAACGCTGCCGAGTAACCCGCTCTTCGTAGAGACCACGGCTGGGTCTTCTTCTTCGGACGAGGTCGAGGGGGAGGTATGCAGTGACAACTCGAGGCCTCGATCGTCGGCCCGTCGGACGAAGCGTCCCGGGATGCGGCGAAGCTGTTGTTGCCTGGGCTCGAGCGGCGACCGAAGCGACGAAAGCCAAGACCAGGACTCTGGTAAGTGATGTCCGGTGCCCATAGCTGTCCTCTCATTCCACCTATTAATATTATTTCGCTTAATATTGCTGGTATTTATAGCGCTTTAAAAAGTGCAGTCCAACGTTTTCTCCGCGATCTCAGGGCTGACGTAATCCTCCTTCAAGAGGTAAAAGAGGACATACTCTGGGATACAAACATCTTTCAGGCTTTCGGCAATTTCGCCGAAAGTCATTCTGGCACCACCACCCTAGTCCGAAATGGCATTCCGTTCTCTCATGTTCGCCGCCACGCTTCAGACCAAAAAACGTTCGCAATCGTGAATGGTATCCATATCACGAACCTTTACGCTCCCTCCGGTGAGCGCGCGAGGGCCGAGCGCGAAACATATTTTAATGAACTCCTTCTCCCCTACCAGTATTCTTTCTTGGGGAGGGCCATATTGGGCGGAGATTTCAACTCCATCTACCGCCGAGAGGGTAGTGCCTCGAAAAGGGATGGGGTGACATACAATCCAAGCCGGGCACTCTCACTGATTCGAGCGATTGACGCAGTGCGTTCTTTTTGCGCCGGTCCAACCCCCTTCACGCGATCAGGGTCTAACTCTCGGACGCGGATTAACTGCCTCTTCGTCTCGGGTTCCCTAAAGAATGATGTTTAGAGAGCGGACACGTGCCCCTACGCGCGGAAGGATCTGGCCAGAAGTTTTCGTCCTCAGCGTTTACCCAGTTAGTGAGGGGTGCCTGAACTTCCTCCCGGAATGGCGCCACCTCAACTACATAGCCCCTTTTTACCTTTTGTTCGCTGCTACGAATGTTACAAAGTAATATGGGGACATTGCCTTCAGGTGACACCGAAGCAATGCTCGGCAGAATAAATAAATCTCTCTCGCTTCCAATGACTCGCACTTCTTTGCCTTCAACCATCTGACTCTTTCTCTTCGACAACACAACGGATAACGGCGGTACTCTAATAGATTCCTCTGATACAATTTTGCTCGATCGGCCAACCCCATTACTAGCGCCGGTCTGAGTTTCGCGAACTTTGCCATCGCACAAGGGGACAACAAATCTATCCTCTCTTATTGGCGAAAAAACACAATCATCACCCGACTTCTTTATCCCAAACCGGGAGTCGGTGGAAACCTCGAAGACATCGCCATTAACTTCGTCCCTAGCGGTGCAGCTTGCTTGCGACGCGGGTGGCAACCTCTCTATGACTCTTTCGGCCTTCGCCACCTCTGCTAATTTCTGTGAATCCTTATTTAGAGATCCGTTATCCTTATTCCCTTCTGTCGATTCCTCCGTCGTTACTTGAAAACAAATTCCCTCCATACTGCCGTTTATTCGCGAGTTACATTTCATTATCTCTGCCGGAAAAGCACTTTGGTTTTTAGTGTCGCTTATCGTTTTTTCCTCAAGGGATGCTAAATTATACGTGGCCATTTGCGAATCATTGCCATTAATTATACCATAAATGAAAGAATCAAACGCCTTGACCTCTTTGGAAACTCCAATTTAATGGGCGCCTATGGGCTCGTTCATCTGCGATGTCACGCCATTAGATTTAAGGCCTGTCTCGTGTCCCTCACCCATTCTTATTTTCCGTTTATTGAACGATATACTTTTCCCGTAACGAACCATAAAATCAAGGCAACAATTTCAGAGTGTTTAAATCATTCGCCTTGACTGGGATTCAAACCCAGATCCCGCAATATCCGGTTGAGTGCTTTAGCCACTTAAGCTACCGAGGCGTCCTCTTAAACTCTGAAATTTTGGGGCTTTTAAGGGAACAACAGCACTCGACCGGATATTGAGGGATCTGGGTTCGAATCCCAGTCAAGGCGAATGATTTTTACACTCTGAAATTGTTGCATTGAAATGCACATTAGCGGATGACTCCGTTTAAAGTTACTGTTGCGGCATCTCCCGCAGTTTCTTTGGAATTCATAAAATCAAGGCCTAGAGGAACGTCATAGTTCGTTTCCCCCAAATCCACTACTAAGATGTCATGGGGATATAATTTATGATCAATCAAAAACTGCACGAACTCTCTCCGATGATTGGCAAGGGATTACCTGACGCGCTTCGCACCCGAGAATTGTAATCAGAATTCCTTAATTGGCAAAAAGGAAATTTTTTACTATCAATGATGGTAACGGCTGCTCTCGTTTCCACTAGAAAATTGTTTTCTTTCCTAAAATTATTAACTACTATTGTCCATCCTGCTTCTTGAGTTACCACTAGAATTAAATCTGTCCCCACCTCCCAGTCGGGGGATCGGCGTTTCCCGCCACGAAGGGATTTTCGCGCCTCGGGCAGCGTCTGGGAAGATGGCCATTCCTTTGACAAATGCCTCATTTCACGAGCGGGCAATCTTTAGCCATATGATTTTCATTTCCACAATTTAAACACAAAGACGGCCTCGTTCCCCTCTCCCTCTCTCTACACGCTCGACCAATGTGACCGGTTTTACCGCAGCGAAAGCAAACGCGTGCGCCGTGATTATCTATCCTTCGGTGTCCCTACTTGCACCGGGGGAAGCAGTCTTACTTTGGAACCCCTTCCGACAGCCTGTGCGGCGTTAATTTGTTCCACGGGAAACTGCCAACCTGCAACATTTGGCGTATTCGCGTTCATACCCTACCAAGGCGTTATATTTGGAGATGGCGGCCACCTAGGGGGTTACTGACACAACCACGCATGAGACTGTTGTGGTGAATTTACGTCTCTGTTGACGGCGAAATTTCTGACACTAGCTTCTTCAACGCTTGCGAACCCTTCTGTCTCAATCAAGTTTGTTGGATTACGAACCAACACAAACCTACCAATCTCTTCCTTCAGCCCAATTAAATATTGCACACGAAGTCTACCTTGAATTCTTCGCTGTTTCTGAATCAATATCGCACCATGACTCGCGTAGCCTACGGGTGACATGGCGCAATCTGGTTGGAAATTCTGCGACGTTCTCCAGCGGTTTTTCTACGCAAGTGTTAAATGTTTTTTCTAACATGATTGGAGATGCCTTTAGGGAAAATCTCCTTTTGAGATTAATGGAAAAGTCCGCGTATGAACCTAATATGTGATGATTTGCAGAGACAAAATCCGCGGCGGTTCCTCCAAGCCGAAGTTGAGCGACTCCTAAGATCTGTGCTTCATTCCAACTACTAAGATGACTTATAATACGGACGCTTTCCAAACATTTGCCAACCCCAATCTCATCTTCCCCGCTAAACTTTGGAATTAAATGAATCTGGCTGCCAATAGCGGCGGTTTGCGCTGCTTCTCCGCAACCATTTTGCGGACTCGCGCTACTTCCTGGCTGTTCTAACACATTAACCAAAGGTGTGAAGTCGAGTGCACTGCCGAATTTCAATCTATTTGCGGTTTCTTGATAATCGAGAAAAGGGTTAGGGTACCCAAGTCTATGAGGGTTAAGGCCATCCATCGCGAAATTCAACCCAATGCTAATTACATTAAAATTTGACTGTGCTTAATTAATTTATTTTTTCATACTCCGACTGTATCCGATACCCATGGTGGGCCCTTCTTGGGCTAATTGATGGTTCCTGATGAAGTAATCCTTAGTGTAATTGCGCGCAGAGAATCGCGATGAGGTTATAGCACGTGTCTTAAAATAATAATTCGTTAGGTCAGCACAGATTAGCATATCCCACCTGTCCGAGATAATGCGGAACTTCAAATTTAAAGACGTACACGGGCACATGATAATCAATGAGAAACCTTCGCATACACTGAATAAATCAGTAGTCCAACCGTGCAACCCCTCACCTGACACCAATATGTCGCAAGGGGGGTTTCTATGGTGCGACACAAAGGGTATCGGGGAAGGTCAGAGTAACTACACCGAGTATTACCAAAGCAGCCGTATATTACCCAACATCAGTTATAATGCACCATTGACATAAGTATAAGCAAATTATGGAAGGCTAGACCCTCAGTAAACCAACGCGAGTGCGGACAGAATTAAAATGGCACAAAATTACCTGGGACAGGGTAAATACAGGGTGGACGCGGTCACGAAACACATAACCTAGGCATAGCCCTCGTCCGTCGGAAAAGAAGGGAGTATGGCAGGGTAGACGCGATCACGACACGCATAACCTAGGCAGAGCCCTCGTCCGTCGGAAAGGAAGGGAGTATTGCAGGGTGGACGAGGTCAAACGAACGTAACCTAGGCAGAGCCCTCGTCCGAAGTTTAGTCAGGAATAGGACACACTGTCGCGACAACCGCAACATAGCCGAATCATCGTGCCCTACCGGTCACCGGCAGATAACCAACTGACTGCTGTTTGCCCGGCGATCAGGGCTTTTATACCCAATTTAGGAGTCAGGGGAGGAATATTTTTGAAACAGTGTCTTTGGTCACGTGGGACATTCGGAGGAGCCAGGGAAGGAGTACCATGTCGCATACTTGCGACAATAGATATAAATTTTTGCAAAGTAACCATCTAGAATTTCGTTCAAGTATAATGAGCTCTGTTGTTTGAAATATTAATTAATCTGACTTCTAATGATTTTAACCGAATAGAAATAATTTTAAAATCAAATATTTTCTCAAACAACATTGTTTTACTATTTTTACATTACAAACGAGAATATTAAGAGCATATAACTGTAAAGAGCATACTGTATTTCATTAATGAAATAAGACTGGATCCGAACTCCAATTTGAAACCTTTCGTTCTTCACTTCTTTGTTACTATTGCCATGGTGACGTCGCCACCAAATGTTCAAACCAAACAAACTTAATTCTCAAGTAAAGTATTAGATTGTTCTGTCACATTTTAAATTTCACTTATCGCTAATGCCTTTGAGCGTACTGCGCTTACCTTCAGAAATAAACAATACACGTTCATTAAGGCTATATAGTTTTCATTCTCATATTCAGAACGCACAAATTATTTGATTGCATTGTGATTTAATGGGTGACATTAAAGGATCTACCGTAACCAAGAGTTGTATTGCACTCTTTGGAAGAATACATCTCCTCTTTGAGGTGAACTGTCTCATTGTCTATTTTAAGGTTATTTATGTGTATTTGAATTTCTTCCTATTTACGCCACACATGGAAAGAATGGACTGGTGAGATCTTTTATGAAACATATACCTTTCAAATTCAGGAGAACACCTAATTTCATTCACGACAAGATTACCAGCTGCTGAGATAGTTGTCTTTTAATTTGTTCTGATGATAAACTCTGCTTGAATTGACTGGAGTATCCATCTAAGCGTAGAAAATATATATGTTAATGCTCCTTTTTTGAAGTAATTATGGTGTATGTTTTGGATGGAATTGAACAGGAATCAAGTGCCAACCTACAGATGTAAATAGTGTCAACATAAATTGAAAATAATACTTAATTTTTTATTTCACGATCAACCAATACATTGAGACCAAATTATTCAAAGTGGATTTTTAAAATACAATTTATTGAAAGATTCAATATTGAAAAATTAAACATAAAATAAACTGTATTTAATACACGCTCGGTAGAAGATAGGGCTTCTTTAGTTATTTCCATGGCCATTTTGCAATCACCCAATTGGGTGCCACAAATCCCATATTATGAAGCACTCCTTTTCAATTACAGTGTTTGTAAAATGAATTCATTTCTTCATCTTCATTATATTTGATTGGCATCTATTGGCTTAGAAATGCCATTTATTTTAGAATATATGTATGACATATATAAGTCAATTGTTTTAAATGCACGCGATTGCAAAGCCAATTAATCATGACTGATTAAGTGTCCTTATGTGAGAGTGAACTTATTTTCTCATGCCAAGTTTTTTCTCCAAGTAGTTGTAGGGCTTCTCTAGTGTTGCACAGTTTGAAGAGAAGTTCACAGTGATCAATGCAACCTCTGTAATTGGCTGTGTGTGGACCACCACAGTTCATGCATTTGGCTGGGGAGGTTTTGTGTTTCTGGCATTCTCTATAATGGTGAATGCCAGCACATTCGGTGCATTGAGGTGGGAGGCCGCACGTCTTGTAGGTGTGCCCATTGCATTGGCAACTTAGGCACTGTGGAGGTTCAGGTGGAGGTCTGTATGGTTCCACCGAAGTCTTAAGGTGGAGAACCAAATTTAGCTCTAGAAATTCTTTAGAGCAGGAGGAGACCTGGAGTCGGACTTGGTAGGGTAGGAGAGGGATGGGGACGATTCGTGGGAGCTCGGCATTAGGGTTGGCGCCCTTTCTGCTCTCTGAAAACAGTTTGGTCGGGTGGAATGCAGTTGAGAGGTATTCTCCGCAGAGAAGCCAATGTCCGCCAGAGCTTCTTCAATGTCTTCTTTTGGGATATTTGTGGGTATTCCCCGAAGGACAAAATGAGGATTTTTGTTTGATTGAAGTTGGTACGTACCTGTATAGTATGCGTAGTTAATGGAGGTGAGTTTTTTAGTGACAGCTTTGAAGTCGGAGATGGTTTGGTATTGAACTCGAATCTCATTGCGAATGAGATTCGCCACAGGAGGAATTGTGCAGGCTTGCCGGATTTCATTGCATTTAATTTGCCAGTTGGTTATGTCGCAGAGAAAAATGGGAGGGATACGGGGTTTAGGAGGTGGAGTGGGCTGAGCTTCAGTGTCTGCATCTTCACATGGGGTTTCCTCATTTTGGTCATCCTAGGGGGAAGGGGAGAGGCAGGTGAAGCGGTTACATGTGGAAATTCGAGAGAATTGCTGGGCAGATTGGTTTCTGGGCTTTCGTTTGGTGGGGACCGTTTGGTAGGGCTAATCGGCAGGAGCAGAGCGCTTGATTGTAGGACTTTGGGTTTGGTATATAGGTGGTTGGTTAGGCTCTTGAGTGGATTGAGGAGGAGTTTTACTCCCAGCGCACCTTGGCAAGTGGGCTGACGAACTGGGGGGTCCTGCTCCAGGAGCGTCTCGCCTTATATAGCATCGCGCATTTGGGGGGATGACATTACATTGGCAAAAGTAATGAATGAAAATTATACAAAAATAATAACTAAAAAAAACATTCATCTTCACATTGTTCACTTGTGAAATTCGTAGCACTACATTAATGCAGTAACGTCGGCATTTTCTTAGCCTGAGTGTTCGTAAAAAAAAGTCATAGAATTACAGCAAACATTAAAATATAAGTACATATGACTAGGGTTAAAATGAAGGAGCACTCCATCTTTGTTTTCCTCTTTCCTCAAAGCTTGCACTAATATTCACGTGAGCACTATACATACCGTCTGGAATAATAGAGCGAGGAACATGCAGAGTCGGCTTGTCCAGCCGGTCTTCTCCTCCAGGAACCACGTTAACTCCTCAATGCAGCCGTAGAAGAAGGTCATAAAGTTGAAGGACTAGGATACTAGTAACACAGTTATTGGCACTTCTGAATTTCGGTTTCCGGGCGGCGTTTGCGGCTCTTTGCCTGCGATTGTGCTTGCGGTGGGTGTGGTGGAGAGGTTTCCTGGCTCTCGAGGAATTTCCTGGGTGCTAAGGGAGTGCGGCAAGGGACCTTGGGATAGAAAGGGAGTAACTGTTGCAGGTAACTTGTCGCATCACCGAATTGGGTGGGCGCATTAGGGGCCAATCGATGTCCTTCCAGGTGTCGAGGCCGCCAGGTGGTTGTGGTCGCGGCAGCAACATTGCGTCCATCGTCTTCCGTGCATCGGGCATCTTCTTCCCATGTGGAGGCGGTCATGGTCATCAAAGGTTGGGTCAGGGATGGCACCAAGTGCAGATCCTTTCCAGGGATGGGCGCATACTCGGGGGTGAATTGGATACTCCATTCTGCATCGGCGTCCAAACTGCATCTCCGCCTCTGAGAGTCCTCGCACTTGCAAGTCGGACACATCACTTCCAAAAATGGCAACTAATTTCCTCCTCTGGGGTACAATTGCTCCAGGCAGGCTCAATCCCTCTTCCGGTTAAGAATGGATTTTAGGATTAGAGGAAAGTTCTCTACTAGGTAACGGTCGGAGATTATTGGGGAAAGAGGGATTGGAAGGAGGACTTGGAGTTGCAATATAATCTTCAAGGCCTTCGAAGTTGGAGGGTGATAAGGAGACACGAGCGGGTTCTTTTGGAGAGGGGTATGCTGGAGGTTGCTCGGCGTCTTGTGGTGCCATGCCGTCACCTAAAAACAGGGGTAAGGGATTATCTGGCGGTGAGGGTAAAAGGTTACGCATATGAGCTAGGAGACGTCTTCCGTCTTTCAGGTCCTGTATGTCTGCGGTAACCGGGCTTCTAAATTTAACGGTTTTGGAGGGTTCTCTCCAACGGGAAACTAACTTCCGTGCTTGACCACTTGGTGCTTGCTGTTTCGATAAGTGAGCAATGCGAAGCCCAGTTGTTCGTCCCAATCAGAGTGGTCTTGGGCTGCATAATGGGGAGTCACGGAAGCAAAGGAATGGTGTGCATGCCCTAGACGACCATTTGAGGCGGGGTTATATGGAGAGAAGTGAAGATAGATTTTATTTTCAGTTCCCTGCAAACGTTTTTCATTAGTTCCGAAGTGAAGTTTGCACCTCTGTCTGCCAGTAAATATTTAAGCACACCGTGACGGCAAATTATGTGCTCGACAAAAAATCCTGCTACTGTTTTGGCCGATTGATCTGGAATCGTAAGGGTTTCATGATATCTTGTGAAATAATCTTGGCGAGTTAAATGATATTGGTTAACTCGGAGGGATAGGGGTAGTGGTCCAACAATATCCAAAGCTAATTTCTCAATTGGGTAGGCGGCTTCAACCAGTGGCTGTAATGGAATATTATTCACGCGTAATTTGCTCTTTTGGCATTCGATGCAATGCTGAACGTACTGGAGGGTGTCCGAATAACAGCCTTTCCAGTTGAAGTGTCGCTGGACGATTTCCACCATTTTCTCGATTCCGCGATGATTCCTGATAGGAAATTATCGTGGCAACGAGTCAAAATGAATTTCCGCATATTTTTGGGTGCCCATATTATAAAAATTGGTTCAATCTCCGAAGGGTCAACTTTCTATAGCACATTTTCCTCATCGTAAAAGTAGCCGGACTAATGGGAACTCCTTGAACCCGTCCCATCGCCTTTCTCCACGAAGTCATTCAGTTTATGAAAGAGTGTTGCACCGTGTCGGCCTCTTCGCAGGGTCCTAATGGGGGATTCTCGCACGAAATGAAATCTACTTCCTCACCTTTACTGCAAACAGATTCTAAAGACATCATGTGGTCAGGTTCAAATTTAATGGTCTTGTTCTCAAATAAATCTAGCTACGATACTTTTTCATAAAATCCAAGCCAAATATGCCTTCATTGAGTGGGTCCCCTAGATTTATTACCAAAGCATCATGAGGGTAAACACGATTGTCTATACAGAAAGGTACGCGACTCTGACCGTTTGTCATCAATACATGACCTGAGGCGCTTCTCACTCACGCGCGGTCGTACGGGGCTATTCCTAATGTATCTAAAAGGAACACTCTTTCGTGAAGTATCGTGACCGCCGCGCCTGTGTCTAGAAGGAAGTGACGTAATTTTCCTATAATCTGCACGCTAATCGTCATTCCTTTCACTGGAGTGATGGATAGGATGAGGTCTTCCCCAACCCGCTGGTCGGGGTCATCCCGTTTCCCATGGCCATTCGGTTTGAGCGCTCTGGACAATTAATTGGAAGGTGGCCAACTTCCTTACATATTCCGATGCATAGCGGGGGACAGTCTCGGGAAATATGTCTCCTTGCTCCGCAGTTAAAACAAGCTCGAGTTTTAGAGCGACAATCGCGAGCTATGTGGCCCGCGCACCCACAGGAAAAGCATTTTGCAGCGTATCCGGTATTTGAGGTGTTAGCTGTAGCATTCGGCCGCATAGGAGCTTCGTACGAGGCGGGTTTACTACCGGCAGAGTTATTTTGGGGCAAAAAGCGAGCGCTTCTTGAGTTCTGCACTGTATTAACTTTTGCTGACGCCAGTAGTTGAACGCAATTTGAAAACATCCGTTCTAGGGAGAGGAGGGAAACGCGAGCTAAGAACTTCTTACGCGGGTTGCTGGAAAAACTTTTCAGACTCTCTAGAATGTGAGGATTGGCCAAAGCATATTCTGCCGCCGATGTGTTGCTTGTGAATGGATTATTCCCTGTAGGAGAGGCTGCGGTGGCAGGCTCAATTGAGTGCACAGTATGATCGAAATCATTTTGGGTAGTGGAACCCCTTAGTGAAGTCGACTCAAAATGGGGAGAGAAATGGTTTAGCGGGGAATAACTAGGCATAGCCATGACGGTAAACAGTACCACGCGACACAGAAATATGAAAATGAATGCAGGTTACACTAGATTAGCCAGAGCAATATGTTCAACTAACATACACAAAATGGAAAAAACAAAATTATCAGTGGATAAGATTCCAGTATTTTGATGAGGAATTGAAAAATTATCTTGGAATGCTAATGAACCACTTGGGGGATTATGTTTTAGGTTACGGGTTCGAGACTCAAAATTTCTGTGCGACCCTACACCTGACACCAGAATAATGTCGCGTGGTTGGCGACACAACAGCCACTCTCAACAAATACCTTGACAATCTACATCTTGCACTCCTCAAATACGGTTACCCAGAAAAGCTACTAAAAAAATAAAATGCGCCACTCCACCCGACCACACACACCACAAAATAACAAGCTCACATCTGACGCAGGACTCAACCTTTGCGCCACCTATTTCCCCGGATCACACAGACTGAAAACCTTTCTTGAAGAACGATCTCCTATTTGACATGACAATGACGCGAACTCATCCTTACTACCCCAATGCCCATGTCATGCAAACAGACGACCCGCCAATCTCAAAAACCTTCTTAGATCCACCAACCCTTCGGCACCCCCCCCCGTGACAAATTTCCTGATATTTCCCCTACTTGCAACCATCCCCGATGTTAAACCTGTCTTCTTATTAGGTCTACTCCCCACTCCCTACATTCTCTCATTGCCCCCTCACCACGTTCCCACACTAATTGCCTATCAAAAAACATAATTTATCTTTCTTCATGCAAACATTGCACTTCCTTTGACAGAGGCAAATGCATTACCCCCTTATCTATTCGAATGAATAATCACCGGTACTCCTGCAATTCTGCCTCACTCTCTTCTCTTCCTATCCCTTCACACGCCAATTCCCACAACCTTTCATTCGACCAGCCTTTTGCCCATTACTGTGCCGCTCGTGTGAAATTTTCCGTACAATCGTTATATTAATAAAAATAAATATCTCACCGTCCGTCCTACCTTAGCGTCTGCCACATAGACAAATATTAAACAATTGAACACGGGTGAAAATTTCATCAATCTTAAAGGGGCATGCATACCAACATAATAAAAACAAAATCTTGACTATCGGACTGTCCAAATCCGCGAAAAAAAAAACATTTCCCGTTATTTTCTGAACACACAGCTCAGTAGACAGTTATATCTAAATGTGTCACATTAACTAACATTCAACAGGAAGAAATGTTAGAGTTCCTGAAATTTGACATGATACAAGTCCTATTAATTAATGTTTAAATAAATTTCCATCGTATTCTTAATGAAATGAAACCAAAACTGTTTCATTCGTTCCTACATAATATTAATAACTACTTACAGTTGTATGAAGTCCTAAAATCGCAACCATATACTAACCTGGCGGTATTTTGAATGATGGGTACGGTAATCACTAAGTCACGCTATCACATTATGCATGAGAATAGTGGTCACTTTATATGATGATTCAATCACTTCCAGCTCCTCGGTCCAATCCCTTTTTTATTCATAATATCTGGGATTTTACACATCCTCTCAATGCCCAGTTTCCTATTTTATTTAAATTCTGAATTAATCGTCTGTGTAAAGAATTATATAAAAAAATAAATATTGAAGGCACGAGGTTTAGCTGAAAACCAAAATCCACACACGTGCTTGTAGACTATGCAAACAAAATTACCTCTAGAAGCACTCCTGGTCAGTAGACATGTGGAAGCTGCATTACCTCTCAACAGGCATGCTAAGGTGTGAGGTCGTTAAACTATTCATACAGTGTATTTCGAGAAGCGGATGAAGTATGGAGACATGTTCTAGTGTAAAAAAACAAAATGACCTCCATAAGCAATCCTGGTCTCTAGGCTCTTGGAAGTAACATTCCGAGGAATGCGAAGGTATGAGAGCGTTGCGTTCATTTGGTGTATTTTGAGAAGCGGAAGTTTGGAGATGTGTTCTAGTACTACAAGCAAAATGCCCTTCAGAATCACTTTTAGTCTTGGCATATGGAAGTAACATTCCCCTCCAACACGCATGCCCAGGGTTGAGGTCGTTGCATACTTCCAGATGGTTTTGAGAAGCGGAAGTAAGGAGACGTGTTCTAATTCTGGAAAATGAATGACCTGTAGATGCACTCTTGGTCTTCAATCGTGGAAGTTACATTCCCACACATTACGCATGCCCAGATTTGAGGTCTATGCAGTATTCATCCAGTGTTTTTTGAGAAGCAGAAGTATGGAGACTGGTTGTAGTATTACAAAAACATGATGGTTAGAATAACTCCTGATCTGGGCACCAGAAAGTATCATTCGCCCAAACACGCCAGCCCAGGTTTGAGGTCGTTGTAATTTATATTCAACCAGTGTATTTTGAGGAGGGGAAGTATGGAGACATGTTCTTGTAATACAAAGAAAATGTCCTTCAGAAGCACTTTTTGTCTTGGCATATGGAAGTAACATTACCCTCCAACACGCATGCGCAGTTCTGATATCGTTTTATTCATCCAAGGTATTTTGAGAAGCGGAAGTTTGGAGACGTGTCCTAGTACTACGAACAAAATGACTTTCAGAAGCACTCCTAGTCTCGGCATGTTAAAGTAACATTATTCCACTACACGCATGCGCAAGTTTTAAATCGTTTTTATTCACCCAGTGTATTCTGAGAAGCGGAAGTATAGAGACGTGTCCTAGTACTACAAACACAATGACTTCCAGGAGCACTCCTGGTCTGGTGGCGTGTGGAAGTAACATTCCCCCTCTAACACATTTGCGCAGGTTTGAGGTTGTCACGTTAATCAAGTGTATTTTGAGAAGCAGAAGTTTGGAGATTTGTTCTAGCGCTATGTCAACACGATTTAAACCTTGCTCTGGTAAAACTTTCAACTGCTGGAAAAGTGATTCCTATTGAGGTTTATCATCGGTTAAGGGCCCTTTATGGAAACAATGCTGGCCATAGGTGAGACGAGGGGACGTGTTCCTGCTCTATGTCAGCATGGCGAATTTAAAAAGCGCAACTTATACGTAGAAGTGACTCCTACTGAGATTCAACCGTCGTTTTAAAAGGCTGTTCATTACGATGATGATGCTGTATGTAGATCTCCTGTTAATGGATGGGTGGTAAAATTTCGTGGTTGTGAGCCTGGAAAAGCCAATAATTGGTCAATGAAACCGGCAGCGGACCTCCGATAACTGACCCACAGGCAATATAAACATTGCAAACTCGTCATTGAAGATTTGATTGAAAATGACCAAACGCGAATCACTGATATCAAAAGCATATATCGCAAACCATATTTTTAGAATACAAATACTGTTGTACGTGTCGGCTTCATAATTGAAAATTTGGGACATTGTAAAATCTGTGTTCACGATGGGTTCACTTAAAGAGAAGAAACAAAATCCTCCTTGATCCCTTATGCGATCCTGTGCCATGCAATTTTAGTTTTTTTCCCTCTGAACTCAAAAGACACCTCAAAGGGTAATCAATACACCTCGGACGATGAGGAGGCGAAGGCAAAAATTTGATAACAGCACACTGTTTAATCTCGCCATGTAGACATATAGCACACACTAGAACACGTCTCCATACTTCCTCCGCCCCTCAAAATACACTGGATTAATGTAAAGACCTCAAACCTTCGAATTTGTGTTCGAGAGGGAATGATACTTCCACAAGCCCATGCCAGGAGGAACGTGGAATGTTAGGACAATGATTATGACGGGTAAACTGAGAAAATTAAGCGATAGATGGAAAATGGAAGAATAGATATTTTAGGTCTATGTGACGTGAGATGGAAGGATAGCGGGGATTACTGGAGTGATAATTATAAAATAATATACAGCGGCAGGGACAAGATGCCATGAGGGGTTGCCATAATATTAAATGAAGAGGTAGGAAGAAGCATAGTCAACATAGAGCAAGTAACGGATAGATTATTACTAGCAGAGATAAAAGCAGAACCGACGAACTTGGTTATTATTCAGGTATACATGCCACCGAGCAACCATAAGGAAGAAGATGTCGATAGGATATACCATCAGTTAGAGGGCATAATCGCGTGTGTTCCTGCAGGGAAACATTTGATAGTGATGGCGGATTTGAATGCAACGGTAGGCGAAGGAAGAGATAGTGATGAGGTGGGGGACTACGGTTTAGGCACGAGGCATGACCATGGTGAGAAAGCACTGGAGTTCTGAAGGAGACAGGGGTTAGTCATCACCAACACTTGGTTTAGACACCACAAAAGATGCAGGTAAACATGGAAAATGCCAGGTGACTCAGAAAGTTATCAGCTAGATTATATCCTGGTAAGACACAGGTTTAGGAACAGTGTGTTAATTCGCACAGCTACCCGGGGGCGGATGTGGACTGTGACCACAATTTAGTTGTTATGAAATGTAGCGCGCGTTTCGAAAACATAAGGCAGGGGCGGCAAGTTAGAAAATGGAATGTAGAAGCAGTAAATGGTTTGAAAAGGAAGGAGTAACAACAGGCGGTAGAGGAAATCATGGAGGATAGTAAAGGCTAAGTACTATCGAAGAAAAATGTGAAACTATCATGAAAGGGTTATTGAAAGCCGCAAAAGGCACTATAGGAATCGTTAACGCTAAAAGGACTAGGAAACCATGGACCTAGGATGAGATGATTACAAAGTTGGATGAGGGGAGAAAATGGATGAAAGCTTTCCTTGAAATGAAATGATTTTCTTTATCCTTTTTAAGCACGTACGGCTGGGGGAGGGAAACAAAGGAATCCCCGAAGTTTTCCAATTCATCCAAAGGTCCTCTTTGGTATCCACCCCCTGCATAAAACTCCTCAGGAAAGAACAAAGGGAAAATTCTTAATCTCGTTGTTTAAGGCAGACAAAATATGCTTTCCCGGGAAAACCCGGTGTCGTCTGTATGCGCATTTCCTTTCATGGTGCCGACTGGCAACCCAACTTGCACGTCAACACCGTAGATAGGAGCAAGAATTCATGTGTTACAATTACTTGACGTGTTTTTTTGATAATCAGGTAGACGCCGCCAAGCCATGGAAATTTTCTTCCTTTAAATAACAAAAAAACGGATCTTATTTGGATTCCATCATTTGTGCTTCAAGCATTTGTACTTCAAGTATTCTGATATCTATGTGAACAGGGGAGACTTGCACTTTCACAAACTCACAGGGCAATCAAATATTTGGCAGAGCCAAGTTACACAAAGATTGTGAAGTTGGGAACATAACGCTTTATTTAGTTGGCACAGGAAAGTACGCAGCAATTACAGGACAATCTAATTGACATTAATTTCAGGTAAAGCTGTAGAACACATAATTACCACAACTATTAGGGGGCAGAACGACAGTATTGTTAGATCGAGACTCGGGATGTCCCTACATTGGACAGATTTATTATTCCGAAGAGCAGAATAGCTAAATTATAGTGCTGCATCAAAATTTTTCTTGACTATAAATCGGCCAATATTTTTAGCCATAAACTGTCCTTGGCTCTGTGAAATGACATCGGAAGTTATTTCTTTAAAGGTATCATTGATGCCATTTGAGTGTCTGCCTGCAGATGCCATGGCATTATGGCATCCCTGAAATAGCATCGACAAACGAATTGATATGCAGTAGTCATTTGTCAAAATCGTCCAACAAAACAATCTAAACATGTGACTTAAGAGTTAATTCAGGAAGTTTTAATGCACCTGATTTTTATTCCGTTTTTACTCAATGTGAAAATTTAAGTTTCAACAATTCTAAAGTTGAGCCAACGGCATTAATGAATTTATATTCGCAACATGGGACGATTATTGTCCATTGCTTTGTGCATGGACACAATGCACAAAGATGCAAAGGTGCGATTTAGAGCAAAGGTACTTTCCTTTCTCCACAAATATATGCTGGCCATTGAAGATGTTTTTCTTTCTTGCAAGCAAGAAAGTCATTTCATGATGTATCCGGGCTTCGTTTTGGTAATATAATTTAATAAATAAGTGAATGAATAAATAACCATACATGGAAAGGAGTATATAAAATACGTAAAATATGTAATTATATTTAAGAATGCGAACCATTGCCTATTAGTGTACACGCCTGGGCTATCTTTCCAGCAATGCAAGTTAATACCTCGTAGCTTCATTCTGGCTCGATTTCTGCTTTGTTTCCAAATTTCCGCGTGCTTTGATTACTGCAGAACGGATAATAATAACAATTATATGGGGACAGTTTACCGCAATGCGAATAATCACAGTAGTAAATGGGGCGACTGGATAAATAACGAAGAGAGAACGGAATCTTAGCTTAAACTTGAAAAGTGAATACTACAATACTACAAGTACTAATTAAGTACTTTTTCGGGTAAGTACATTGATAAATACCCAAGAATATTACCGAAGTGACAAGTCGATGACGGGAGTTTAACATTAAGGAATTCAACAGCTTCACGAAGCTATATTTACCCTTAGTTTTGAAACTAAGAGATTCTTTAAACATCGGTCTACATGACATAAACAAATCAAAAGACGAACATATCAAAACGCATGCTTTTGGCACAATTACGCGGAAACCTATGTCGTTCTTCCTTAGTATTAGGCTAGAAACACACACGCACGTCTTATTTCGGTATTCACTTGTTTCAAAATAACAACAGTTTTAACGCGCAAAAATGATACGTTTCACGAAAACATTACAGATGCAAACAATGCAATTCTCTCAGGATACATTCAGTAAAGATTTATTACTCAAATATTCTAGAACTATTTATACACCCTAATACATAGGATTTATTACGAATACGGCACATGTCTACGTGTCAATTAGCATACTGTCATGCTATTGAGAACGAAATTAGATGTTCTACAACGCTCAATAGGTGGTCACAACACAATAAAAAACGTTGTACTCATGTCGCAATTGACCCACATTGATTCACATGATATTCGACAGAAAAAACAAAGACTAAATGAGTAATAAAATATTTTAAATGCTTTGCTCAATGATGTGCTATCAGATATTCTCTACTGTTCTAAACATGTTCATTCCTTCTCCAGGAATTCCAACATTGCCTGAACTATGCATTTAGCACTGATTCCAAACTGTGCAGTTCATGTGTGAATTCCGCACGACTACCACCCCGAACTTCGGGTTGATTACTGCTTTTATGGTCTCTCTCCCCCCTCCCCCTCTCGCCCTTTCCCGCCCACAATTATTTGTACATTTATTCCTATTTATTAATTACTAAATAAAATAGATTTGAGATTTTAGTCATCTTGGCAATGGTGCAAAATGACCTTAGCCCTTGATGTACCCTATAAACCCTTAATACTACTACCAGGATAACGTTATGTAACATCTATCTGCTGGTGGGTGCCCGGTAGCTCATTTACTCTAGAAGCCCCTGTCCATCAGCTGCCTCTGACATTTATATTGATGCCCATGATCCTTTATTGAGAGGGCCAATGACCCTTTGTAAAAGGAGAGGACCAAAGTTAGAATCCGCATGTGTCCACGTGGTTGTCTCTCACTACAATGTAGTCCTGAGGGAATAACTGACCATGTTTTGCAGGAATATTCACAGCCAAACTGTCAGCTATCAAGAGGGCCCTAAAAGAGTTAAGAGAATGTAATGGCTCTTCTTTAATCTGTTCGCACTCATTGAGCTCCCTATAATCCATATCGGTCTTGTCATCAATGCACCTGATGGTTCAGGAGATCTATTATACCCTGTGGTCCCGTCAGATAAAAGGGAAGTAGGTATCCTCCATATGGACTGCTGGTCATGTGGGAATACCAGGCATTGAAAAAGCTGGCAAAGCAGCAAAGGAAGCCCTGGTCAATCTCAAAACCGACTCAGCATTGCTTCCTGTGGTGGACGTCGGGGAATAAATTATAAAAGGCCAGATACCTTTTTTAAAATAAAAGGTAATTGAAGCAATAGTTTAGGGGAGGACCCCAACTTTTTAAGTAAGGAATAATAATCTGGTACTTTCCCGGCGAATAATGTTTTCCAAGAATATTCGGGTCTCCCACCGGGTCCACGTTCGTAGGTTTGCCGACGTTTTGATGGCCGAGTCGTCCATCGTCTTCATGCCCTGAAGACGATGGACGACAGGGCCATCAAATCGTCGGCAAACCTACGAACGTGGACCGGGTGGGAGACCCGAATAATCTTGGAAAAAATTTTTAAGTAAGGTTTCCAGGTTTTTAAAGGAAACTGACCTGAACGGACAACTTGAGTTTCCGTTTCTTTATTTTTAAATAATTTTGTCTTTAACTATTTATATGTTTTTTTATACATTTATGTATTTATCAAAATTGGATTGAGGTTTTAAACGTTTTAAAAAGTGGTGCAAAAAGAACCACTATTACTACGGGTTGG
The DNA here is from genome assembly GCF_022747635.1 of Hetaerina americana. Classification (NCBI taxonomy): domain Eukaryota; kingdom Metazoa; phylum Arthropoda; class Insecta; order Odonata; family Calopterygidae; genus Hetaerina; species Hetaerina americana. The sequence goes on from NW_027286864.1 coordinate 26,142, forward strand.
TTTCCTTGGGTAAGACCATTGCCTTCAGCTGAGAGATCTCAATGAAAATGTTGGTTAGTACGGAAGAGAGGGGTGATCCCATGGCTGCACTTTCATGATGTTCAATGTTCTTATCATTCCAAAAGAAGTATGAGTTCCAGAGGCAGAATTTGCGAGATCCAGGTTAATCCTTAGCTAATCCCTGTGAGGTGAGGTTTTTGATGAGTAGCGTGGAGTCATCAATGGGTGTATTAGTGAACAAGGAGATTAAATCACGGGTCACCAGCATGTTGACTTCTTGGACTTCAGCATTCCGAATAATGTGAATGAAATCCATGGAAGTTTTAGCAAAAAAGTCAGTTTTTCTGGAGAAGAGTTGAAGAGCATGTGCAACATATTGCGCTACTTTGTGGGTTGGTGCATCGATGTTGCTGATGATGGGTCGTCAGCAACTACGATGCGTCAACACCTTAAGTACCATCAAAGCACACGGAAATTTGGAAACTAAGAAGAAAAAGAACCACAATGAAACTACAAGATATTAACTTGCATTGCTGGAAAGATAGCCCAGGCGTGTACACTAATAGGCAATGGTTCGCATTCTTAAATATAATTGCATATTTTATGTATTTTATACACTCCTTCCCATTTATGGTTAATTTATTCATTCATTTATTTATTATATTAGCGAAGCCCGGATACATCATGGAACGACTTTCTTGCTTGCAAGAAAGAAAAACATCTTCAATTGCCATTATATATTTGTGGAGAAAGGAAAGTCAAACGTTTATATGTCTCAGCACATGTCCAAAAATTTGATTTTCCTTTTCAGTATTTGATCTGTATACCTAATAAACGAAAATATAATATCCATACTTTATTTCTCTTTAAAATTAGATCTTATTCTCAATCTAATTCGAAACCTTTCATTCTTCACTTGTTTGTTGCCGTTGCCACGGCAACAGTGTTACCAAATGAACGAATCAAAACAAACATTATTGCGTACTTCAGAAACAGCATTCTTTACACACTCACAGACCATAGGCTTTCCTTTCCAACTGAATGTCATGGAGCAAATTCGTAACGGTATGGCTTCTCATTTGCGTAAACAAGGATATGCTGTTTCAGGTTGCCAATCTTAGTGAATATATGTTGGAAAGAATGGACGGGTGAGATCTTTTGTGAGATATATGCCTTTTAAATTTGGAGAACACCTAATTACATACACAACAATAATACTTGCTGCTGAGATAGTCATGTTTTAATTGCTTTGGGCTCTGCTTGAATTGACTGCAGTATCAATCTCTGTAGAAAATATATTTGTAAATGTTCCTTTTTGAAGTAGTTAAGATCTATGTTTTTGGTAGAATTGAACGGGAGTCAAGTGTATCACGACAGCTATAAACATCGTCAATAATGTTTAGAAAATAGTATTATTTCACATGCGCAATGATCAAACGATACATTGAGTCAAAATCATTCAAAATGGATTGTTAAAATACAATGGTTATAAATAGGAAGATTCGATATTTAAGTAGTTAACGAAAAATTAGATTTTTATTGTGTTCTGTAGTGAGGGACCCATTTATTTAATATGCTGAATCAATTGGCAAATACACCTATTAACGCCACACATCCCTTGCTGTTGTGAAATACTCCTTTTTAATTATGGTGATTGTGACCTGAATTCATTTCTTCTTCTACATTCTGTTCGATTGGCATTGCTTCTATTCTTGAAAATGCCATTATTTAAGGATACAAGTGTGACCTTTATATTTCAAATGCATTTAATGTACTCACTTTCACAGCAAACTGATAATGGTTGATTATATGCAGTTTAATTGAGTACACTATGCATTTAGACGGGCTTTATTTTTATGCAAATTCAGAATCATTGGAAACAAAATTTAATTAAATATTGGAGCAATGTAAGACTATAAGAAGTCTCCTTGAATTTGAGTGTTTGTGTACAATAATTAAAAAATGTTTAACATCACCAATATAATGGCACGCTCATTTAAACTGTTAAATTCTCATTAAGTATGATGAACGATCATGCATCTATTGTCCTTTGATTATGGAGAATTTAGTAAACCAAAATGTGCAAACATAATAAAATGACACCCATCATAATTTCTGTCAAATTTCCTTGAAGAATTAGCAGTTTTAATGTAGCGTTCTTGGATTTATTTTGATGAATTCACCAAACTCAAAGGATTTCATTTCCACCTTACTCATCTCTCAATAAACAATCAGTGTTACAAAAACAGTGTAAAAAAACAGATAGTTTTACATTTGAATGTCCACAATATGAAATGCGCTGTAAGTTGATCAAATTCCACAATAAATAGTATTATTTAGATTTGCTCTACCCCTCATGGTGTACAATCATGACTCCACAGCTAATTAAAAATGGTCTGCAGAAATCACGTTGCGGTGTATTAGCAAGGGAGCAAAAATCTCTCTTGTGTAGTAGCAAGATTCGTATGATATGTTTTGGGAAATGACCCCATAACTCATCACTGTAATTCAAATGACATGGAAAGAGGACATGGCCAAGTGTTAAAGGATACTCATTTGAAATGAGAAAGTTGAGCTTTAATCAGTTCATTACAGATCTGACTGATGTGATTCTCCCTGTTAAGTTTCCTATCTATATTAATTCCTAGTATTTTAGAGATTTCAACATCAGTACATTTTTATATACTATAACTGCATACAATCTGCTGAGTTTTGTTAGTATTTAAACGAAAATGATTAATATGAAACCTGCCTGCTTAGCCTGTCTTTGAGTGGCTCTGAGTCGTACCTTTGCATCTTCTAGATTTTGACATTTTTGGGTACAAAAAGCATAATAAGGATATAAAACATATGTAGGTTTAATTTTACAGGGCAAATCAGTAATCATGATGATCCATTTCACCTTCTCCATTTTCTCCACACCCACATGTCAAAAGCCTCCAGTCCACGACTATCCTCCTGCTTCAATGACCACATTTCCACACCTTATATAACTATGCACCTTATCAAAAGTTTCACGAGCCTTTTTTTAATATCCTTACTCTATGTCCCATTCATCAAGTCTCTCCTCCTTATGAAAGCCTCTGTGCCTAGCATAATTCTTCTCCATACGTCGCTACTACTTTGACCGTGTTGGTCCAAAATGCTTCAGAGATACGTGAATTGTTCTACCTGCATTAGTTTTTGCCCTCCTATTTTCATGTTTAGCTTAGCTTTTTTCTTTCTAGAAAATTGCATAGCCTTTGTTTTATTAATTTTTTTTCTCATCCCATACCTGTCGCCCTGAATTTCCAATTCACTCAGCAATGCTTACAACCCCTTGGCTGATTGGTCAGCCTGGTCATCCACAAACCTAATTAATTTTACGAATTCCCCGCCCACTTTCATTCCTGCCTCCAGTTCTTCCCATGGCTATTTGATCATTTCCTCTGCATATAGATGGAACAGCAACAGTGATAGTGGGCAACCCTGCCTTACACCTCTTCCTAACACTACCCATGAGGACTCCTCATTTCCCACTCGCACCTGAGCAGTCTGAGACATATACAGGTTGCGGATTAGCGTCCTTTCCCGGCAATCTATTCCTCTTTCCTGCAATATACTCATTAGTTTTTCCCAATTCACTGTATCAAATGCTTTTTCGAAAGCTACAAAACAGGAAAATACATCCTGGTTGTGTTCTATATTCCTCTCGATTAATAATCTTATTACTGCAATGGCATCACGCGTACCTCTCCCCTTCCTAAACCCTGAAAATGTTTCGCAAGTTTGATGGGCATTTAAACAAAACAGAGGGTCAAGGTTAGAATAAAATTGTAGTTGACTGATTGTCATTAATAATTGTGAAGAGTTCACCGATTAAATGTTTAATTTTGTGTGTTCCGGGGAAGAAAGTGGTGAAATGAAATATTAGGGCTTTTTGGGCAGTTTGGTTTGATGAGGGGAGTGTATTTGGTTGAGGGTTAGGATTTTACTGTTCAGTAGCATTCATGGTGCCCTATTTTCTCAGAGAGTCATGTAGCTGATACAAGTACTTCTGTTGGGAGGGGATGTTGTTGCAGAGACGGAAGCCACGGACTGAGAGAGAATGGGATGGAGCGCTTTGTATGAGGTGGATGGCAGCTGTCAAAATCAAGCTATTGTTCTTACTAGTTGGTTTAACGTGGACTGAGGTATAAAAGGTATTGTTTTGGAGGTGAATGTTAATATACAGGAAAGTGATATTCGAGTCGGGTATTGAAGAAGTGAATGATACTGATGAGGATTTGAGAGAGGAAATAAAAGGTGATACATTTTTGCGTCTGAGGAACCAAAGGAGGAAAATATCATTGATATAGTGGGCCCAGAAGAGTGGTTTGAGGGTTTGTTATTGCAGAAAGTCATGTTCTAGTTTACCCATAAAAAGATTGGCATATGTAAGAGCCATACGTGTTCCCATTGCAGTGCCTTTTATTTGTAAATATATTTCTCGTTGAATTGAAAAGCAATTTTGGTGAGAACAATTTTACTCTGTTTGATGGGCAAATCTGTGGATGGGGTGTGTTTTGTGGATCGTAGGGAGAGTTAATATTGCAGGGCTTCTCAGCCTTCTTTGTTGGGAATGGAGGTGTACAGAGATGTAATGTCTATTGTGGCCATGAGAATGGTCGTGTTGTTGGGCTGAAACAAGGCCACTGCATGTATCACATGCCTGCCTCCCACCTCCTTGTTCATTTCCCATTGGTCCCTTACCCCTCCCTCCCTCGTCCCTCCCCCGCACATGTCCCCTCCGCTCTTCCTCGAGAAGGCCAGTCTGAAGACAACAGCCGAGCCATTGAAATATCAAAACAATATATAGCGAGTGTCCTTTCTTTGTGTCCCTATGGTTTAAAAATCTACATCTGTGTTTTTATGTGTTTATATATTTATGTATATATATATATATATATATATATATATATATATATATATATATATATATATCTATACATATATTATTATTATTAGGTAATCTACTCGTTAAGGTAGGTTTTTGGATGGACAAAGCTACTAAATAAAACATTTTGTGTCTCGTAAAAAAACACAAAATCCAGTATCCCACTCGAAATCAGGTCCCTCTTCATCTCTGAGTGCTCTCTGCCTCCCTTCATCCCGTCCAACTTCCCTATCCTGCTCCTTCCCTTTCCTCGTTTGTCTAACATTCTCCCCTCTATCACAGTCCTCAACATCCCACTGCCGGTAAATACCCCCTTCACCCTTTTTTCCTGCCTCTGTAGGATTGCTCCAAACAAGCCCCTCTCCACGCCCACCATACCAAGTACTTCCTCGTTTGTTTTTTTCTCTGTCCATTTCACCTTCTCCATTCTTCTCCATACCCACATTTCAAAAGCCTCCAGTCTACGTCTCTCCTGCTTCAATGACCACATTTCCACACCGTACATAGCTACGCTCCATATCAGTGTTTTTACGAGTCTTTTATTAACATCCTTACTCAAGGTCCCTGTCATCAACTCGCCCCTCCTTGTGAAAGCCTCTTTGCCTAGCGCAATTCTTCTTCTTACGTCCCTACTACTTTGAACGTGTTGGTCCAAAACACTACCGTGGTATGTAAAATTTCTATCTGCTCTGGTTTTTGCCCTCCTATTTTAATGTTTAGCTTAGCATTTTTCTTTCTAGACAATCGCATAACCTTTGTTTTATTAATATTGATTCTCATCCCATACCTGTTGCAATGAATTTCCAATTCACTAAGCAATGCTTGCAACCCCATGGCTAACTGACAAACTAAAGCTTAGTCATCAGCAAACCTAACTGATTTTACAAATTCCCCACCCACCTTCATTCATACCTCCAGTTCTTCCCATGCCTCTTTCATCATTTCCTCGGCATATTGGTTGAACAGTAACGTTGATAATGGGCAACCCTGTCTTACACCTCTTCCTAACCCTGCCCAACCGGACTCCCCAATCCCCACTCGCACCTGAGCAGTCTGAGACATATACAGGTTGCGGATTAGCCTCCTTTCCCGCCAATCTATTCTGTATTTCCGGCAATATACTCATTAGTTTTTCCCAATTTACTCTATCAAATGCTTTTTTGAAAGCTACAAAACATGCAAATACATCCTGGTTGTGTTCTATATTCCTCATGATTAATAATCTCATTACTGGATTGGCATTATGCCTACCTCTCCCCTTCCTAAACCCAAACTGATCATCCCCTAAGTAATCATTTGCCCTACTCTCTATCCTTTTGTTTATGATCCTGAGAAAAACTTTAGCTGCATGGGATATCAAACCTATCATCCTGTAGTCCTCACATGATGTTCCCTAACCTTTTTGGAATTGGAATTAAAAATGATCTCACAAAGTCTTCCGGCCAGATTCCATCCTCATAAATACTACGGATCAGCCCATATAGCCTCTTCCTCCCACATTTTCCTGAGCCTTTTTAAAGTTCGGCGGGAATGTTATCCACCCCCACGGCCTTATTTAGTTTCATCTCCCTTAATGCCCTTTCTATCTCATTGTCTAGTATGCCTGGACCTAAGCTATCTTCCTCTACATCATGTTCCTCTTCTATGTCTAACATTGTTGGTCTAAGTTCTTTATTATTACAGTTCTTCTTTATATTCCTTCCATCTTCTTGGATCTTCCCTGCGTCCAATATTACCTTACCCACCTTATCTCTAACTGCGATCGTTGATCTCCCTTTCTTACTTCCCGATAAAGAGTTAACTTTGCTGTAAAGCGCACCGATTTCACCCTTCCTCTGCAGACTTTCCATATCCTCGCACTGTCTTCCACCATGCTTCTTGTGCTTTATTTGTTGCCCGCCTCAAATTATTGTTTAATTATTTGTACTTCATTTTGCCTAATTCAGTATTTACATTCTTCTATTTTCGCCGGCCATCCATCTTTGTAATCATCTCATCCGTGATCCATGGTTTCGTAGTCCTTTTAGCGTTAACGATTCAAATAGTGTCTTTTGCAGCTTTAGACAACCCTTTCTTGATACATTCCCATTTTTCCTTGACAGTACGTAGCTCTTCACCATCCGCCATGATTTCCTCTACCACCTGTTTGAATTACTTCATTTTCAAACCATTTAATGCTTCTACATTCCATTTTCCAACTCGCCGCCCCTGCCGTATCTTTTCGAAACGGACGCTACAGTTCATAACAACTAAATTGTGGTCTAAGTCCGCATCCGCTCCCGGGAAGCTGTGCGAATTTATCACACTGTTCCTAAACCTGCGTCTAACTAGGATATAATCTAGCTGATACCTCTCTGAGTCACCTGGCATTTTCCATGTATACCTGCGTCTTTGGTGGTGTCTAAACCAAATGTTGGTGATGACTAAGCCCTGTCTCCTGCAGAACTCAAGTGCTTTCTCCCCATGTTCATTCCTCGTGCTTATACCGTAGTCCCCCACCTCATCACCATCTCTTCCTTCGCCTACCGTCGCATTTCAATTCCCATCACTATCAAATGTTTCCCTGCAGGTTCAAACGCGATTATGTCCTCTAACTGATCGTATATCCTATCGACCTCCTCTGCCTTCTGGTTGCTCGGTGGCATGTATACCTGAATAATAACCAAGTTCGTCGGTTCTGTTTTTATCTCTACTAGTTGTATTCTATCCGTTACCTGCTCTATGTTGACTTCGCTTCTCCCTACCTCTTCATTTAATACTATAGCAACCCCTCGTTGGCACTCGTCCCCGCCGCTGTATGTTATTCTATACTTATCACTCCAGTAATTCCCGCTATCTTTCCATCTCACCTCGCATATACCTAAAATATCGATATTTCCCCTTTCCATCTGTCGCTTATCATTCTCCAATATCCCTGTCCTCATCATTGTCCTAACATTCCACGTTCCTATTCTAATTAATTTGGTCTTATTCTGTTGCGTTTTCTGTCCTGCTGCTGCCGGTTTTCTCTTGCAAGGGTTTCGTGGGATGAAGACCGCGGAAGCCTTGCCTCCCCCGCTGCCGGGTACGACACACGGCCGATTAGGCCGAGCCCCATAGTTGCCAGGACTGAAAATCTTTGTATAGTCCATCATGTTAATCTTTGGAATGGTAATTGAGGTAGTTTCCCGTTGCCTTTCTCAATAGTTTTTTAACGTGACACCATGACCTATTGGCCGCCCCACTTGGGTCCGACGCCATTGCAGCCGCCTCACTGAGGAACAGACGCTGCGTGTATATATATATATATATATATATATATATATATATATATATATATATATATATATATATATATTTCCAACAGGAATATTTTATTAGTTTGATAATATATCGGTCCTTTCTATTTTAAAATTTCCATTTCATCCTTACTTATCGTCATTTTAGAGATAGCTTCACATATCTGTGATTATAAATATGAAAAAATAGCAGTCTTAAGTTATGTGAATATTTATTTATAAAATGAAAATGTTAAGGGGTTAAGAACCCATTTCAATTATATTTTGCAAAAAAATTAGTCTCCATTCATGCGGTAAATAATTGATAGTAACGACCAATGAATGCATTGAATCATAAATGCTTTTGACTATATCTACCGTAAGTATGCAGAAGATTAGAGCCAGGCGATTGAAATCAATTCCAAAGATGAGAAAGATCAAAATATCAAAAAAAACTATGAACGCGACGACAAAATATGTCGCCTCACTGCTTTTACGCTATGATTTGAAAGTCGAAACGAGACAAAGAATCTGCGGGAGATGCCGCAACACTAACTTTTAACGGACACATCCGGCATCTCCCGCAGTTTATTTGGAATTTGTCAAGGTGTTAACAGATAAGTGTTTAAAAGTTGGCTCCTTAACAGTGTGGCGCATCCCGCACACGACTACGAATACCTGTGGCATTGTATGTACGGTATTTCGTCACAACATCTTGTTCCTTTAAAACCCTCAAAATTTCTGAGTTTAAGAGGAGGCCTCGATAGCAGAGCACAGGCATGTCCTGCCTGTGTTCACCGAGTGTCTCAATTTCGCCGGCGTCCGAGGCTTCGGCCGCCGGGATTCGGAGAGCGGCGCTGCCGGACTCTCTCGGAAGTCGAGGTTCCGATCGTGTTTTGTGTCGAGCGGCGGTTGGCCGCCTAGTTCATCAAGAAGCGTGCGGTTTGACTCTCGACTTCTGCTGCCGGGAAGGCCGTGCTTTCGTTCTGTTTACTGGATCAAGACTGGCCTTGACTCTTGGTGTAGAGCTTAGGCTCATTTTTATTTGCTACCAACGGTTGCGTGTAGCGGGGAGGGAGTGCGCACGAGTGTTTATTTCTTTCTTGGAGTGCTTTCGGTGCGCTCTCCCTTTTTTCGCGCTGGCGTTCTCAATTTGATATGTTTCAAAATGGTCGTACATCACGTGGACACGCTCGCCCTGCAAATTGACGATAAGGCGAAGCCCCCTAATCCGTTGGAGGTCCACCTCCTTACACTAGAGTCACTGGGCCTCACACCGGAAGAGATTGTGGATATCTAATTTGGATATAACCGCCATTTGGTATTCCTGAAGTTGTCAACTGAAGCTACTATGAAGAGGATTCTATATTATATCCCACGAAAGCTACCGTTTCCATCCCTAACGATCCGAGGACGACGATTACCATTGACGAGACCTTCGGTAGCCTTTGTAATGTCAGGGTTCTTCGTCTTCCCGTGGAGGCCCCATTGGAAGATATAACAAGTGAGCTTCAACGTTTTGGAAAAATCCATCGCTCGTGGGAGAACAGCTGGAGGGCGACAAAATGGCGCGCGTGCTGACAGGTACGACAGTGGTGCGGATGACGGTGGAAAGAAATATCCCGTCGTACCTTCACATTGGCGGCAACCGGGCCATCATCATCTACGAGGGTCAGCGCCGCACCTGCGCCCGTTCCAACCAAGAAGGCCAAGGTGGAGGAAAGCCAAGGTGTCGGGAATATTCCCAGGGCTCTTCTAGAGGTGGACCATGTCCATCGATCTCCTCCGATTTCTCCCGACGGAGCCCCTTCGGCAGATGACCTCCAGTCCGCTCCCGGCCCCCCCGAGGCCACCACCTGGGTTGGGCCGGTCACCAGCTGTGCTGCCTAAAAGAAGGCCCCCCGTTGAACGCTGCCGAGTAACCCGCTCTTCGTAGAGACCACGGCTGGGTCTTTTTCTTCGGACGAGGTCGAGGGGGAGGTATGCAGTGATAACTCGAGGCCTCGATCGTCGGCCCGCCGGACGAAGCGTCCCGGGAAGCGGCGAAGCTCTTGTCGCCTGGGCTCGAGCGGCGACCGAAGCGACGTAAGCCGAGACCAGGACTCTGGTGAGTGATGTCCGGTGCCCATAGCTGTCCTCTCATTCCACCAATTAATATTATTTCGCTTAATATTGCTGGTGTTTATAGCGCTTTAAAAAGTGCAGTCCAACGTTTTCTCCGCGATCTCAGGGCTGATGTAATCCTCCTTCAAGAGGTAAAAGAGGACATACTCTGGGATACAAACATCTTTCAGGCTTTCGGAAATTTCGCCACCACCCTAGTCCGAAATGGCATTCCGTTCTCTCATGTTCGCCGCCACGCTTCAGACCAAAAAACGTTCGCTATCGTGAATGGTATCCATATCACGAACCTTTACGCTCCCTCCGGTGAGCGCACGAGGGCAGAGCGCGAAACATATTTCAATGAACTCCTTCTCCCCTACCAGTATTCTTTCTTGGGGAGCGCCATATTGGGCGGAGATTTCAACTCCATCTACCGCCGAGAGGGTAGTGCCTCGAAAAGGGATGGGGTGACATTCTATCCAAGCCGGGCACTCTCACTGATTCGAGCGATTGACGCAGTGCGTTCTTATTGCGCCGGTCCCACCCCCTTCAGGCGATCAGGGCCTAACTCTCGGACGCGGATTAACTGCCTCTTCGTCTCGGCATCCCTAAAGAATGATGTTTAGAGAGTGGACACCCTCCTCGTGCCCTTACGCGCGGAAGGATCTGGCCAGAAGTTTTCGTCCTCAGCGTCTACCCAGTTAGTGAGGGGTGCCTGAACTTCCTCCCGGAATGGCGCCACCTCAACTACGACATAGCTCGTACATAGCCCCTTTTTACCTTTTGTTCGCTGCTACGAATGTTACAAAGTAATATGGGGACATTGCCTTCAGGTGACACCGAAGCAATGCTCGGCAGAATAAATAAATCTCTCTCGCTTCCAATGACTCGCACTTCTTTGCCTTCAACCATCTGACTCTTTATCTTCGACAACACAACGGATAACGGCGCTACTCTAATAGATTCCTCTGATACAATTTTGCTCGATCGGCCTACCCCATTACTAGCGCCGGTCTGAGTTTCGCGAACTTTGCCATCGCACAAGGGGACAACAAATCTATCCTCTCTTACTGGCGAAAAAACACAATCATCACCCGACTTCTTTATCCCAAACCGGGAGTCGGTGGAAACCTCGAAGACATCGCCATTAACTTCGTCCCTAGCGGTGCAGCTTGCTTGCGACGCGGGTGGCAACCTCTCTATGACTCTTTCGGCCTTCGCCACCTCTGCTAATTTCTGTGAATCCTTATTTAGAGATCCGTTATCCTTATTCCCTTCTGTCGATTCCTCCGTCGTTACTTGAAAACAAATTCCCTCCATACTGCCGTTTATTCGCGAGTTACATTTCATTATCTCTGCCGGAAAAGCACTTTGGTTTTTAGTGTCGCTTATCGTTTTTTCCTCAAGGGATGCTAAATTGTACGTGGCCATTTGCGAATCATTGCCATTAATTATACCATAAGTGAAAGAATCAAACGCCTTGACCTCTTCGGAAACTCCAATTTAATGGGCGCCTATGGGCTCGTTCATCTGCGATGTTACGCCATTAGATTTAAGGTCTGTCTCGTTTCCCTCACCCATTCTTATTTTCCGTTTATTGAACGATATACTTTTCCCGTAACGAACCATAAAATCAAGGCAACGATTTCAGAGTGTTAAAATCATTCGCCTTGACTGGGATTCAAACCCAGATCCCGCAATATCCGGTTGAGTGCTTTAGCCACTTAAGCTACCGAGGCGTCCTCTTAAACTCTGAAATTTTGGGGCTTTTAAGGGAACAACAGCACTCGACCGGATATTGACGGATCTGGGTTCGAATCCCAGTCAAGGCGAATGATATTTACACTCTGAAATTGTTACATTGAAATGCACATTGGCGGATGACTCCGTTAAAAGTTACTGTTGCGGCATCTCCCGCAGTTTCTTTGGAATTCATAAAATCATGGCCTAGAAGACCGTCATAGTTCGTTTCCCCCAAATCCACTACTAAGATGTCATTGGGATATAATTTATGATCAATCAAAAATTGCACGAACTCTCTCCGATGATTGGCAAGGGATGACCTGACGCGCTTCGCACCCGAGAATTGTAATCAGAATTCCTTAATTGGCCAAAAGGAAATTTTTTACTATCAATGATGGTAACGGCTGCTCTCGTTTCCACTAGAAAATTGTTATCTTTCCTAAAATTATTAACTACTATTGTCCATCCTGCTTCTTGAGTTACCACTAGAATTAAATCTGTCCCGACCTCCCAGTCGGGAGATCGGCGTTTCCCGCCACAAAGGGATTTTCGCGCCTCGGGCAGCGTCTGGGAAGATGGCCAGTCCTTTGACAAATGCCGCATTTCACGAGCGGGCAATCTTTAGCGATATGATTTTCATTTCCACAATTAAAACACAAAGACGGCCTCGTTCCCCTCTCCCTCCCTCTACACGCTCGACCAATGTGACCGGTTTTACCGCAGCGAAAGCAAACGCGTGCGCCGTGATTATCTATCCTTCGGTGTCCATACTTGCACCGGGGGAACCAGTCTTACTTTGGAACCCCTTCCGACAGCCTGTGCGGCGTTAATTTCTTCCACGGGAAACTACCAACCTGCAACATTTGGCGGATTCGCGTTCATACCCTACCAAGGCGTTATATTTGGAGATGGCGGCCACCTAGGGGGTTACTGACACAACCACGCATGAGACTGTTGTGGTGAATTTACGTCTCTGTTGACGGCGTAATTTCTGACACTAGCTTCTTCAACGCTTGCGAACCCTTCTGTCTCAATCAAGTTTGTTGGATTACGAACCAACACAAACCTACCAATCTCTTCCTTCAGCCCAATTAAATATTGCACACGAAGTCTACCTTGAATTCTTCGCTGTTTCTGAATCAATATCGCACCATGACTCGCGTAGCCTACGGGCGACATGGCGCAATCTGGTTGGAAATTCTGCGACGTTCTCCATCGGTTTTTGTACGCAAGTGTTAAATGTTTTTTCTAACATGATTGGAGATGCCTTTAGGGAAAATCTCCTTTTGAGATTAATGGAAAAGTCCGCGTATGAACCTAATATGTGATGACTTGCAGAGACCAAATCCGCGGCTGTTCCTCCAAGCCAAAGTTGAGCGACTCCTAAGGTCTGTGCTTCTATTCCAAGAACTAAGATGACTTACTATACGAACGCTTTCATAAAATTTGCCGACCCCAATCTCATCTTCCCCGCTAAACGTTGGAATTAAATGAATCTGGCTGCCAATAGCGGCGGTTTGCGCTGCTTCTCCGCAACCATTTTGCGGACTCGCGCTACTTCCCGGCTGTTCTAACACATTAACCAAAGGTGTGAAGTCGAGTGCACTGCCGAATTTCAATCCATTTGCGGTTTCTTGATAATCGAGAAAAGGGTTAGGGTTCCCCAGTCTATGAGGGTTAAGGCCATACATCGCGAAATTCAACCCAATGCTAATTACATTAAAATTTGACTGCTCTTAATTAATTTATTTTTTCATAATCCGAGTGTATCCGATACCCATGGTGGGCCCTTCTTGGGCTAATTGATGGTTCCTGATGAAGTAATCCTTAGTTTATTGTGCGCAGAGAATCGCGATGAGGTTATAGCACGTGTCTTAAAATAATAATTCGTTGGGTAAGCACTGATTAGCATATCCCACCTGTCCGAGAAAATACGGAACTTCCGATTTAAAGAGGTACACGGGCACATGATAATCTATGAGACACTGTCGCATACACTGAATAAATCACAAGTCCAACCGTGCAACCCCTCACCTGACACCAATATGTCGCAACGGGAGTTTCTATGGTGCGACACAAAGGGTATCGCGGAAGGTCAGAGTAACTACACCGAGTATTACCAAAGCAGCCGTATATTACCCAACATCAGTCATAATGCACCATTTACATAGGTATAAGCAAATTATGGATGGCTAGACCCTCGGTAAACCAACGCGAGTGAGGACAGAATTAAAATGGCAGAAAATTACCTGGGACAGGGTAAATGCAGGGTTGACGCGGTCACGAAACACATAACCAAACGGAGCCCTCGTCCGTCGGAAAGGAAGGGAGTATAGCTGGGTGGACGAGGTCAAACAAACGTAACCTAGGCAGAGCCCTCGTCCGAAGTTTAGTCAGGAATATGACACACTGTCGCGACAAGCGCAACATAGCCGAATCATCGTGCCGTACCTGTCACCGCCAGATAACCAACTGACTGCTTTTTGCCCGGCGACCAGGGCTTTTATACCCAATTTAGGAGTCAGGGGAGGAATACTTTTGAAACATTGTCTTTGGTCACGTGGGACATTCGGAGGAGTCATGGAAGGGGTACCATGTCGCATACTTGCGACAATAGATATAAATTTTTGCAAAGTTACCATCTAGAATTTCATTCAAGTATAATGAGCTCTGTTGTTTGAAATATTAATTAATCTGACTTCTAATGATTTAAACCGAATAGAAATAATTTTAAAATCAAATATTTTCTCAAACAACATTGTATTACTCTTTTTACATTATAAACGAGAATATTAAGAGCACATAACTGTAAAGAGCATTATGTATTTCATTAATGAAATAAGACTGGATCCAAACTCCAATTTGAAACCTTTCATTCTTCATTTCTTTGTAGCTATTGCCATGGTGACGTCGTCAGCAAATGTTCAAACCAAACAAACTTAATTCTCAAGTAATGTATTAGATTGTTCTGTCACATTTTAAATTTCACTTATCGCTAATGCCTTTGAGCATACTGTGCTTACCTTCAGAAATACACAATACACGTTCATTAAGGCTATATAGTATTCATTCTGAGATTCAGCAGCTGTTAGCTGAGGTATGTGAAGGTCTATTATCACTATCCATTCACTCACTATGAAGTACAATTGTCCTTTCGGGACGAAAAGCAGACCAGAGGTGTTTGCTCCACTCAACAGTCCTATTGTCACTAGACACACAGTCTGTACGGTAAGGAGGTCCATGGTTTCTATAAGGAGGAAATTAAAGGTTAGATTAGAATATATAGTTAATGCGGTCGCAGAGCTCACATGGCGATCTCGCGATCTCCTTTATTTTGTTGGATTAATTGTCTTTTCCGTCTTTTATTGAGAATACGTCGCCTACGCTTATGCTCTTTCCGCGACGGGGGGTATTCCCTCCTTTTTTCAATTCCGGCTGGGGAACGAGGCGCTGAATCTTCCAATGTTAAATTTGAAACTGCAGTTTTGAACACAATGGGGAGGGGGGGCAAGTTGGAGTTTGTGAAGTATTCACCGGCTTCCACGACAGCGGTTGGTGGACTGCTTTGTCCGTCGCAGGGTGAGGAGGCAGGAGAAGAATCCCCTCCTCTCTCTTCGTAGGGCGGGATCTCCGGTGTTGAGATACTGCGACCCGGCGTGGGTGGGGGTCCATCCGCCTGGGCTGGAGGCGAAAGAGGTGGGCTTTCATCCCACCAGGAATGGCCATCGGCCGCCGGAAGGCGGTCGTAGATTGGAGGTGTCTCGCCAAACAATTCTTTGATCTTCCTTGCTAACTTCTTTCTCCGTAGCAATTGTCTTACTGCTATTACTCGGGCCATACGTAATAGGCAGATACAAGGGAGGGAAGTAGGGTGAATTAAGAGCGTATCCTCCCGGGCAGGGGCCGCGAGTCATAAAATATTTCTGACGATGGAGGATGATTTTGGAGATTTTGCCCTTGAGGAGGGTCGGTCGGTGAACCATTGGTGATTTTATCTGGCTGCGGAATATGGACTTGATTATGGTTGGTCTGGGCGCCTTGCTCAGTCTCGAACTCGTCAATCACGCGTCCTGCTTGTGCGTAATTAGGTGGCGGTTCGGTCTCTGGTGGTTGTGGAAGCAAATTCCTGTGGTGCGCTGTCAGAATCCTCCCGTCCCGGATATTCTCAGTGTCAAAGGTCACCTTACTTCTAACTTTGACTACCTTGTAGGGGCCAACCCACTTCGAAGTAAACTTTTTTGACTGCCCGGGCGTAAGTACCAAGTTGCGCAGCAACACGAGTTGCCCGTTAAGAATAGGCGGCAACCGTAAGTTCCTATTGTATTTAAAATGCTCATTTTGTATGTTACGCTGGTTATTCTCTGCCGCTTGCGCGCGCGCGATTTGGAGCCGGCGTTGCAAAACGTGATCGTACGGGGGTACCTCCGTGTAACACGGTAGGAGGGGTCGTAAGACATCATCCCAAGGCATATCCAATTTCCTCCCATATAAAAGGTAAGGAGGAGTTTGCTCTGTGATTCGATGTTTGCTATTTCTGTACACAAATAATGCAAAATTTAGTTGATCGTTCCAATCCGAGTGGTCTTGGTTGACATGGTGAGAAATAACGGCGGCATAAGATTGGTGCGCCCTCTCCAGCCTACCATTAAAAGCGGGATTGTAAGGGGAGGTAAAAATTGTCTTTACTTTCAATAGATCACAAATTCGCCTCATACGCTGTGATGTGAAATTGGCACCTCTGTCAGTGAGAAGGGTGGCTGGCACCCCATGACGGCAAATGATCTGCTCTACGAAGGCTCGAGCTACAGTTTCTGCGGATTGATCGATGATAGGTATGGCCTCCGGATATCTCGTAAGATAATCTTGACATGATAGTATGTAGCGATATCCTCTATTGGATACTTTTAATGGACCAATTATATCCAAAGCAATTTTCTCGAACGGATATGACGCTTCGGTGAAAGGTTGAATAGGTATTCTTTCCTTTCTTCCCTTTCGTTTCTTGCAGCTCACGCAATTACTAACGTAATTTCGAGTGTCGGCGTACAGCCCGGGCCAATTAAAATGGCTTTGCACAATATTTAATGTTTTGTCTATTCCTAGATGTCCTGCTAGGGGGCTGTCATGGCATCTTTGTAATATGTAATCTCTCATGCTTACGGGTGCACAGATGGTGTATAGTGGATCGGGGGTCTTAACGTGGATTTTATAGAGTACTCCATGCTCGTCTAAGAGATACGAGGGTCATCCGGAAAGTAGTACCCGTTCGTGCCGCATGAAGTGCTGACGACGCGAGTAGCCGCTGGACGAGGTCAGATAGCTTCAGTGGCTTGTCTGCCTTCTCTGAGCCAAGTTGCGTGACGCTAGCATTGCCTGTGTTGTTTCTGTGATTGTTTACAATGTTTAAAAAAATTGAGAACGCCGCCAGTTGTGAAGTGAGGGCAGTGATTAAATTCCTCAATGCAAGAAACGTTCGCCCATGTGATATTCATCGCCAATTAAAGGAGGTGTATGGAGACAATGTAATGGACGAGTCGTCTGTTCGGCGGTGGTGTCGCAACTTCAACATGGGGAGGGGGAACACACACGACGATGAGCGTTCGGGGAGACCGTCTGTCATTACAGACCAACTGGTGAGCTCAGTTGACGAATTCGTGAGGAACGATCGGCGCGTCACAATTGATGACATCTGTGAGCATTTTCCCAATGTTTCTCGAACAATTGTTCATGAAATTGTTAAACACCATCTGCATTATGCAAAAATTTGTGCAAGATGGGTCCCTCGCGTATCTCAATGAGCTGGCGGCGAAGGACTATGCAGCAGGAATACAGAAACTTGTCACACGTTATGACAAATGCCTTAATTTGCTTGGAGATTATGTTGAGAAGTAGTTTAAAGTATCCTCTTTCAAATAAAATTTTTTATGTTTGTTAATATTTACTTTTGTGTCTTTAATTCACGAACGGGTACTACTTTCCGGATGACCCTCGTATTAATTGGGAAGAGTTGAGTGATGATATATTAGTGCCGTCAGGAATCGAAGTCACAAGCACCGGTTTGCTTGGGGACATTTTTGGGGATACTGAAGATGTCTTGGTTGAGGCCACTCACTCTAGCGGGACAGAAGGACGAGTAACCTGTACGCGAGAAATTTTTAATGGAGCAAATCTAACTGTTGGGCAGAAAGGCGAATGTAAAACGTCAGTTGTTGAAAGCGATCCATCCGTAGTCCATGCAGAAAGTAATTGCGGGACAGAAGGACGAGTAACCTGTACGCAAGAGAAAGCGTCACATGAAGCTACATTTGTTGATACAATTAAAATTCCTCCACGCTCGGTTATGTTGACGAGTACAAAGATTCAGGACTATTATGGCGAGGATATTATTCAGGGAAGGGAGGGAGATGTATTAATACTTCCAGTTCTAGCAACCGTCTCCCCCGATGGTGTAATACCTTTGTTGTTGTGTAACACACGGCCCGAACCAAAGATGTTAAGAAAAGGGTCCTTATACAGTTTCAACATTTTTTCAGAAAGTCATGAATTACTAGCTGTAAATTCGATTGAAACAGAAACCCCAGAAATGTGGCCCGAGCACCACTCCACCGCTGAGTTACTGTTACTATTCTCGTTTTCTGATACTCCAAATGAAGCGGCTGACTCTTTAAAGCAACTTTTACTAGAGTATGCAGATATTTTTATCCACGGGGATATTAAATTGGGATGCACCAACCTGGTACAGCACACCATAGATGTGGGAGATTCCAAACCCATTAAAAAGTCTCCATATCGCGTCCCTCATTCTCAAAGAGAAGCTCTTAAGGAGGCCATCGGGGATATGCTTGATCAGCGAGTCATATCTCCATCTACCAGTCAATGGTCTGCTCCTCTGATTCTTGTAAAGAAAAAGCATGTTCCAGGCGAACCTGTCAAGTATAGGCCTTGCTTTGACTATCGCGCTCTGAACGCCGTCACTAGAAAGGAAGTATTTCCACTGCCAAATATGGACGAAATATTCGATCAGTTAGGAGGGACAAAATATTTCAGTTGCCTAGATTTATCGCAAGGTTACTGGCAAGTTGAAGTAGACGAAAAAAACAGGGCACAAACCACTTTTAGCACTCCAGACGGACACTACGAGTGCAACAGGATGGCATTCGGCCTTTCGAACGCGCCTTCCACATTCATGCGTCTTATGACAACCGTACTAGATGGAATGATCAATCGAGGAGTTTTGTTCCATCTCGACGACATATTACGGCATGATGAGAGCATGGAAAAACACATACTAGGCTTGAGAGAAATTTTTTCAAGACTGAGGAAAGCGAATTTGAAACTGAAACCACAAAAATGTGAATTCTTCCAAACACGAGTGAAATTCCTCGGTCACGTCGTTTCCGCTAATGGGTTGGAACCCGATGAAGAAAAAATACATGCAATAAGCAGTTTTCAGCACCACGTAACGTTAAGCAACTGTAATCGTTCCTTGGGTTAGTGGGATATTACAGGAAATTTATTTTGCATTTTGCTCAATTTTGGAGTCCTCTTACCTCGCTAACAAGGAAGGATACGGAGTTTATTTGGGAAAGAGAGCAACAAGAATCTTTTGAAAAATTAAGGGCTTGTCTCACGAGTCAACCTGTATTGCGATTCCCTGACTTTTCGAAAGAATTCATTTTGACCACTGACGCTTCTTCCGTGGCGATTGGAGGAGTGCTGTCGCAGAATTTTGAAGATGGCGAGCATATGATAGCATGCGCCAGCAAGAAGTTGACACAGCAGCAAAAAGCATACTCCGCCACTGAACTTGAGTGTTTGGCGGTCGTACATATGATTAGAAAGTTCAGAGTATATCTTTTAGGCCGTCCGTTCACTTTAATCACTGATCATAGCCCGCTCCGATGGCTACTTGCCCTTTCCGAGCCGAAACCCAGACTTGCTAGGTGGATAATGGAGCTCACCGAATACTCGTTTACAATAAAGTACAAAGCAGGAAAAGATATTCCGCACGTAGACGCTCTCTCCCGCGCAGTGAACCCAATAGTAAATGCCCTCCATCAAGACACGGAATACGAGCCAGTTTGGGATAAAACCAAGATTGCGCAAGAACAGTCAATTTGTCCGGAACTTCGACCACTGCGTACGCTAGCGGAAGAACGAAACCCCAACTATCTCTTAGACGAGCATGGAGTACTCTATAAAATCCACGTTAAGACCCCCGATCCACTATACACCATCTGTGCACCCGTAGGCATGTGAGACTACATATTACAAAGATGCCATGACAGCCCCCTTGCAGGACATCTAGGAATAGACAAAACATTAAATATTTTGCAAAGACATTTTAATTGGCCCGGGCTTTACGCCGACACTCGAAATTACCTTAGTAATTGCGTGAGCTGCAAGAAACGAAAGGGAAGAAAGGAAAGAATACCTATTCAACCTGTCACCGAAGCGTCACATCCGTTCGAGAAAATTGCTTTGGATATAATTGGTCCATTAAAAGTATCCAATAGAGGCAATCGCTACATACTATCATGTCAAGATTATCTTACGAGATATCCGGAGGCCATACCTATCATCGATCAATCCGCAGAAACTGTAGCTCGAGCCTTCGTAGAGCAGATCATTTGCCGTCATGGGGTGCCAGCCACCCTTCTCACTGACAGAGGTGCCAATTTCACATCACAGCGTATGAGTCGAATTTGTGATCTATTGAAAGTAAAGACAATTTTTACCTCCCCTTACAATCCCGCTTCCAATGGTAGGCTGGAGAGCGCGCACCAATCTTTTGCCGCCGTTATTTCTCACTATGTCAACCAAGACCACTCGGATTGGAACGATCAACTAAATTTTGCATTATTTGTGTACAGAAATAGCAAACATCGAATCACAGAGCAAACTCCTGCTTACCTTTTATATGGGAGGGAATTGGATATGCCTTGGGATGATGTCTTACGACCCCTCCTACCGTGTTACACGGAGGTACCCCCGTACGATCACGTTTTGCAACGCCGGCTCCAAATCGCGCGCGCGCAAGCGGCAGAGAATAACCAGCGTAACATACAAAATGAGCATTATAAATACAATAGGAACTTACGGTTGCCGCCTATTCTTAACGGGCAACTCGTGTTGCTGCGCAACTTGGTACTTACGCCCGGGCAGTCAAAAAAGTTTCCTTCGAGGTGGGTTGGCCCCTACAAGGTAGTCAAAGTTAGAAGTAAGGTGACCTTTGACACTGAGAATATCCGGGACGGGAGGATTCTGACAGCGCACCACAGGAATTTGCTTCCACAACCACCAGAGCCCGAACCGCCACCTAATTACGCACAAGCAGGACGCGTGATTGACGAGTTCGAGACTGAGCAAGGCGCCCAGACCAACCATAATCAAGTCCACATTCCGCAGCCAGATAAAATAAACAATGGTTCACCGACCGACCCTCCTCAAGGGCAAAATCTCCAAAATCATCCTCCATCGTCAGAAATATTTTATGACTTGCGGCCCCTGCCCGGGAGGATACGCTCTTAATTCACCCTACTTCCCTCCCTTGTATCTGCCTATTAGGTATGGCCCGAGTAATAGCAGTAAGACAATTGCTACGGAGAAAGAAGGTAGCAAGGAAGATCAAAGAATTGTTTGGCGAGACACCTCCAATCTACGACCGCCTTCCGGCGGCCGATGGCCACTCCTGGTGGGATGAAAGCCCACCACTTTCGCCTCCAGCCCAGGCGGATGGACCACCGCCCACACCGGGTCGCTTCCCTTCTCCCGTGCGACAACACCTGGGTGGCGGTGATGAGTATTGGAGTGCCTTCCGGTATCTACAGCATGGGGAAGGGCAACGCAGCCAGCCAATGTATTCCGCAGGAGATGGAGAGGGTCTAGCTCCAGCGTCACCAACCCAGGGAAGAAACTACTCCTGGTGGGATGAAACCCCACCGTTTTCGCCTCCAGCCCAGGCGGATGGACCGCCACCCACGCCGGGTCGCAATCTCTCAACACCGGAGATCCCGCCCAACGAAGAGAGAGGAGGGGATTCCTCTCCTGCCTCCTCACCCTTCGACGGACAAAGCAGTCCACCAACCGCTGTCGTGGAAGCCGGTGAATACTTCACAAACTCCAACTTGCCCCCCCTCCCCATTGTGTTCAAAACTGCAGTTTCAAATTTAACATTGGAAGATTCAGCGCCTCGTCCCCCAGCCGGAATTGAAAAAAGGAGGGAATACCCCCCGTCGCGGAAAGAGCATAAGCGTAGGCGACGTATTCTCAATAAAAGACGGAAAAGACAATTAATCCAACAAAATAAAGGAGATCGCGAGATCGCCATGTGAGCTCTGCGACCGCATTAACTATATATTCTAATCTAACCTTTAATTTCCTCCTTATAGAAACCATGGAACTCCTTACCGTACAGACTGTGTGTCTAGTGACAATAGGACTGTTGAGTGGAGCAAACACCTCTGGTCTGCTTTTCGTCCCGAAAGGACCATTGTACTTGATAGTGAGTGAATGGATAGTGAACATAGACCTTCACATACCTCAGCTAACAGCTGCAGTGGACATAGTTAAACGACAGAACACCCAATTCCATGAGATTAATTTAAAATTAACAGCACAACCAAACGCGAGCATGTTTTTTCACTTTGGTAATATCTCTTTTCTAATATGATTTGCTATATCTAACAAAGTGTACGGTTCAACTTAAACAATTTGGAAAGGCAATTAGAAATGTTAATTGGAGCCACCGAAGCAACTCGTAAGGGCAGAGGATTGTTTGACGTGGTCGGTTACGGACTGCATTTTTTTACAGGCACGGCGACCGACCATCAGATACAAACATTAGATAAGAAAATAGAAGGGTTATCCATTCGCACCGAACATGCCCTAAATGCGCGATATACATTTCTGTCCAACGCATCCAATACACTTAAAAGACATGATTTCTTCGACAGGGAAAGCCCTAGAACTCATGCAAAAAAAAATATAGAAAAGAGTATCAAAGCATATACTGAGACTATAGCTTCAACAAAATACGCTTTTAAAGTCTTCAGCTACAGCCATACCGCTTTTATTGCCCTCACTCGCCACATCGCTGAACTGCAACATGAGATAGACCTTGTCAAGGCTAAAGTGCGACTCGCCGAGGCTGGGAAGTCCATACCTTCCCTAATCCCTCCCAGCCAGTTCCAGGGTATCCTGAAAAGTATTTCCGGAGCGCTGCAGCCCGATTGGTCGCTCCCCCGCGATCTGGACCACAAAATCGCGATCATGTACGACATTGCTAGCGTGAGAGTGATCCGGCGGATGGGCGACATCAAATTACTCATAATACTGCCGTTGACGCAAAAGGGAATGAGTTTCAAGGTGTTGCGAGCGCTACCTTTCCCGACCACCGATGGTGGGAATAAATCTGTCCTCATACAGCCTGACTCGCCTTATCTGGCCGTCTCAACGGAACAGAGCAACTTTGTACTCTTACCCTACGACTACTCACAGCAATGTAGAACTGAAAGCATGATCGTGTTTCCTCAGGCTTACCCAATACTAACTCATAACTCCCGCTCCTGTAACATTGCCATTTTTCTCCGGAAAACAAAACTCATAAAGCAGAACTGCCAGATAGGATTAGCTCAGTCTCCATTTGCAATGTTTATCAAGGGCGAAACGCCTGAAAAGTGGCGCTTTAGCCTCAGTAGCGTCACCGAATTAACTATCGACTGCCCTCAACAATACTCCAAGTTATCCATCAGTAAGCAAGGCACCCTAACTCTTGCATCTGGGTGTTCGGCCAGCGATGGAGTAAATTACATACCCACCTTAACTGAATTCCAAAGTGTAAGTACTTCCTTGCAAACAAATATTTCCACTGCCAATGATAAATGAAAGTGTTATTGATGACCGATACCTGAACCTGGCAAGTAACGACGCCAACCTTGAGCACCTCTTAAAGTCGATCGCAAAATTAGATACTCATGACGTACCCACCGTATCCCTGTCCGATATAGAAAGAAACGTTAATTCCCTGTCCCCCCTGGGTTTGGACATAAAGCGCGCTCATTACGTAGGAATCTCGTCTTTTGTGGTGCTCTTGAGCTCTACCGGATACGCTGCAAAATGCTTTTCCTGTGGGTGCGCGGGCCACATAGCTCGCGATTGTCGCTCTAAAACTCGAGCTTGTTTTAACTGCGGAGCAAGGAGACATATTTCCCGAGACTGTCCCCCGCTATGCATCGGAATATGTAAGGAATTTGGCCCCCTTCCAATTAATTGTCCAGAGCGATCAAACCGAATGGCCTCGGGAAACGGGATGACCCCGACCAGCGGGTTGGGGAAGACCTCATCCTATCCATCACTCCAGTGAAAGGAATGACGATTAGCGTGCAGATTATAGGAAAATTACGTCACTACCCCTATCCCTCCGAGTTAACCGATAACATTTAACTCGCCAAGATTATTTCACAAGATATCATGAAGCCTTTACGATTCCAGATCAATCGGCCAAAACAGTAGCAGGATTTTTTGTCGAGCACGTAATTTGCCGTCAGGGTGTGCTTAAATATTTACTGGCACACAGAAGTGGAAACTTCACTTCGGAACTAATTAAAAACGTTTGCAGGGAACTGAAAATAAAATCTATCTTCACTTCTCTCCATATAACCCCACCTCAAATGGTCGTCTAGGGCATGCACACCATTCCTTTGCTTCCGTGACTTCCCATTATGCAGCCCAAGACCACTCTGATTGGGACGAACAACTGGGCTTCGCATTGCTCACTTATCGAAAGAGCAAGCACCAAGCAAGCACCAAGTGGTCAAGCACGGAAGTTAGTTTCCCGTTGGAGAGGACCCTCCAGAACAGGTAAAGTTAGAAGCTCGGTTACCGCAGACATAGAGGACCTGAAAGACGGAAGAAGTCTCCTAGCTCATATGCGTAACCTTTTACCCTCACCGCTAGATAATCCCTTACCCCTGTTTTTAGGTGGCGGCATGGCATGGAAGCCCTACAACCATGCACGAGCCCTCGAAGCAACCGAACCTAAATACAAATTCTCAGTCGTTACCTCCTCTCCGTAACCCTTGGCAAAACCATCAAACCGAAATCGTGGAGACCCCTCAATCATCTCTTAACTCTCCTCCAACCTCCGATCAACACCCTCCGCCACCCTCTGGAGAACACTCTCCCTCAATCAATGACCAATCATCAACCACAAATATAAGAACTGCTCCTTTGAACATAATTACGAAACTTCTCTCTCCTACTGACAATAAAACCCTTATTAGCATCATCACCAATGACCTTATACCAGCCCTTCTTCAACTTGTAAATGGTGCCTTATTCACAAATAAACAACCACTTCCTTAAATTTTTACAATGGAACATAAATGGCATAAAAATCAAAAAACAAAAGCTTGAAAAACCACTACAACACGAAGGCGAGCCCTTCATAAGCTCCTATTTACCAAAAATATCGCAATTCACTCACCGCCTTTCCCTACCCACTTCCATCATCACCCCCACTCCTCCGATACCCTGGATGTAGTTCTATTATCCGCAGATATCACATTCCAAATCCTTAACCTAGATAATTCAGCCTCGGACCACTGCCCCATATTTTACTGCATTCCTACCCTCCTTCATACAACCAGAACCAACTAGAAGAGTTAATTTGAAACTATTTAAAGAAAACTGCTTGGCCATTAACCTTGTCCCATCTCCTGCTAGCACTCCAGACAGCATAGAGAAAGCGGCTCAAGATTTTACAAGCACCTTAACCAAAATCATTCATCGCTCTTGCTAACCTCCTTCTCCAGCCTCCATCGCTGGTGCCACACTACCTCTGGATATATTGCACTTGATTTCACTTAGAAACAAGGCCAGAGCCCTCTGGCAATGCACTCATCTCCGCCAAGAATAAATCGGCTTCTGTGCACTTCGAAACCTTGTAACATCCAAAACTAGAACACATTGGGAAAAACTTTGGCATGAGAAAATAAGTTCACTCTCACATAAGGACAATTCAGTATGGACCCTAGCCCACTGTCTGCGAAGGAAAAAGGTACCCACCCCGCCAATACCACATAATTGGAGAGCACTATACGATGACTGCTACAAAGCAAATACCTCTGCCGACTCCTTCGAATGCATTTTTAAAAACAATAATACATCCTTGTTGGATTCAGAAGCGTTGATCAGCATCTCTGGCCTGTCACTTTGCCCATTCCAAATATTCCTGGAAATTACTCCTCAAGAACTTTACTCCATTATGTCCCACTCCAAAACCAAGTCATCACCGGGACCTGATCAAATCTCATACCTTCATCTGAAAAACTTTCCTAAATCTTTAATCAAACACCCACACTCTATCCTCAACGCCTGTCTTTCCCAATCATACTTCCCAAAGGTATTGAAAACGGCTAAGATAATACTCCTTCCAAAACCTGATAAAAATCCTTCTTATATCCTGAGCTATAGACCCAGTGGCCTGCTCCCCTGCATGGGCAAACTTCTAGAAAAATGCATCTTAAACAGACTACAACAAGAAATCTTGGCCCTAGACTTGATCAGACCTGAGCAAACTGGCTTCCGCCGTCGCCATTCCATGACTCAGCAAATAACAAGATTGGTTGAACAGATCACTTTCGGCTTCAACATCCACAACCACACCCAAGTAGTCTTCTTTGATCTCCAAAGAGCTTTTGACAAGTTCTGGCAAACTGGTTTAATACATAAACTGCTTAAAACCGACATATCAGTATACCTAAATAAGACCATCCCCTCCTTTCTTTCAAACCGCACGTTCTTTTTAGCCCTTAACAATGCCAAATCAACTACCCGGTCCATATCCGCAGGTTTTCCTCAAGGATCAATTTTGTCACTCGTCCTATTCAACCTCTACATTAACGACCTCCCCTCCGACCCAAAACCTACCTCTATGCGGATGACTCAGCTAGAGCGTCAACTTCCTTTGACCCAAATCATGCCGCAAAAAATGTCCAAGAACACCTTAAGAGCATAGCAGAGTGGATGACCGATTGGAAACTAACCATTAACACCACAAAATGGGTAAACGTAAACTACGCCAGAAAATGGAAGAATCCTCACATCACTCCTATCCACTATGGCAGGGAAATAATCCCCCAGGCATCATCGGCTAAATTTCTTGGTGTACAAATGGACAGTAAACTCACTTGTCAAGCACACACTCAACAAGGCCAATTCAGCCGCTTTCTTATTCTATCCCCTCATAAAACACACCAGTCCCCTCCGTCTTCTCACCAAGGTACTGTTATTTAAATCTATGATACGACCTATCTGAAGGCTACCCAGCCTGGGGTTCAATAGCCGCAACCAAATTGAAGAAAATGACACGCTTCCAAAATAATACTCTACGAACCCTTGCCAACGACGCCTGGTTTGTAAGAAACTCAGATATTCACACGGATCTAAAAATACCGGACCTTCCAACATATCTAAGCGACCTAGCCACGTCATTCCAACAAGCAATAGGAAATACTGGTAACCCATTATTAGAACCTTTATGGGATTACCCTGATAATCCCCATTTCAGATACAATTGTGCTAAAGCAAGCATAAATGGGCTGTCATAATCTCCAAATATAATACTGTCACAAACTGCACTAAAATATACTCACTAGCTTAACTTCGCCCATGAACCACTTATAACCTACGACCATTGATCATCATAGCTGGATATTGATATAAGATGCACCTAACGGCGCAGTCCATAAGCATCGATTGGTCGGTCGGTAGCAGGACCCCCATTCTTCTTTTGCATCAACAACGACCAATGAAAAAACGTGGAAAAAGTGAAATAAATTATTTACGATTTAATCGGCATAATCAAAATATTCAGAATGAAAACAATTGAAGATGTATGGCATGTTGCAATTGGCTCATTCTAATAAAATTATTTTAATTTAGAATGTTTTTTGTATTAAAAGCGAGAGAAACAGCAACATTTCTTCATAATTTTCGAAATTTGAATTACAAACAAAGTGGCAAATGAAAGTTGCTCAGGATCAGTCACACGCAAATGAAGTCATCGACGATTTAGAATTATTAATTCCTGTTGAAAAACAGGATGACGAAACAACATGGGGATTAAAATGAAATGACGTAGAAACTTAAGGCATAATTTACGAATTCTTTTAACCATATTTTTAAAACACACGAAAATCTCCTCCCGTTCATAAAAACACATGTCTGTTCTTAGCGGCTGTGACATGCTTGGAAATGACATCTCACTTCTTTTCCAATCTTTTTGCTTGTTCCATCCCTTTTGGCACAACAAACTGCACACATCCTACAAAGCTCTTCCTTCTTCTCTGTAGGTGGAATATACTTGGGAAATTGTAACTTACATAGAGGATCAAGGATTTGGTTCTACTGAAGGCCTTCTACCCTCACATGTTATATCATATGCAATGTACCCTTCCATTACATCTTCCATTAGTTTGATTCTAAATTCTGAACTTACCCTTTGGTCCACCACCCTTTCTCTGCAACAGAAATCCATTCCATGTGCCCTGGTCCAACAAGTGAAAAATGTTTTAAATATTTATTGCCCCCCTTTTTTCATAATGGGGAAATTTGTCAGGTGCTGATCTTCCCTTTCTACTCCACCTATTGTATTATTGTACACAACAGCAACTTTTGGCTTTTATAGCACCATATCCTTTTCATTTATATTCCACAAATTCCGTATTATGTACTGTAAAGGTACAGAGACTTGACGGCCTTCTTATCTTCCCAATTCATAGCAATCACTTTGCCTTGCTGGAGGGCAGTCATTCCTCCTTTTTCAACTTCTTTAGTCTATACGTCATCTAGTACTTCCTTCCTTTTAATTCTCAATGTCCCATGTCTATCGGTTCCTTTCATAGCCAATAAATCAGCCAGCTATGAGGAGGTGTAATAGTTGTCTGCAGTCAGGACATAATCTTTGACCTAGCAGAGGTTTCATTACTGCTAGCACAATCTAAGGATGTATTAGGAAGATTGGTATATTCCACGTTCAATACTGACCATTTCCTGTGTACCATAAACACAGTAATCAATGCTGGAAGGTCGGTTTATGGGTGAAGGTAGAGTTCACCCAGTACTTAGCTCTATACCGTCTGTGAAATTCACACATCAGGGTATTAAGGGGAGCCAGTTACTTTCACTGTGGCAGATAAGGTTTACCAGGAAGATTGGTACCAGAAAAAATCACATAGCTTGAGTGGAGCATCAGGTGCCCTGAGTGCCTTGCCTGGGGTTTGAACTCAGGACCCTCCGGTCAATAGTCCAATGCTCTACCCTCCTGGACTATCATGATCCACCTTTTTCCTGTAGAAAAAATATTAAATGACCATATATATCCAGACATAGGCTTAGCAAATCTAAAGGTTTCTACCCCAAATCTGGCTCCTTTCAGGGAAACATACTGCATCAGTGAGAGCTCATCCTTGTACAGAATAACATTTTTATCAATAGAAATCTTCCTCTTAGGTGTCATTAAACTTGAGAACTTTTTGTTGAGAAATACAAGCAGAGGGCTAATTTCATTCAGCTTGACACAAGGATGTCTATCCCTCATAAAGGTACCATTGTCTGCAAAATGCAGATAGTGTTTGACGAGCACATATCTATGCTATGGCATAAAATTGGAAGAGAATGGAGTGAGAATATTCTGCCTCTTTGACAAATATCTTTCTTGAACTGGTTTGCTCATAGTTTTATGAAGAATGATCAATGCAAAACAACATACTAATTTCATTAGTACTAATTTCTAATTTCATTAATAGTATTTATACACTACCAATCTATAAAACTTGATTTTTTTTAAACAAAAGAATCAGTACAGTGGTCAGCATATAACTTGATTTCCACAGTTATTAGTTCAATTGAGTAATCATCAATTAATGCCCGAAAGCATTGAAGAATTCCAGCAGTTTCATCAATCTCTAAATAAACAGGATGAGAAGCAGTCAAAGGAAATCTTGGAATTGGTGGTTAGTGATGTTGCTGGGAATCCATCGGACACCAAAACACTCACGCATCAAGCAATTGGGCAATCAAACCTTCTTCATAAATCTGGGAAAATATGTCCGTTTCTGGATGTTTTATTCTGAGGTAATGAAGATTAATATTTAATATGTTTATGTTAATTTGGGTTGATAATTTGTCCAAAATTTAATGACAATGAATTCATTAATGAATAAATAACTGTTTAAATGAGTCTGCCATTAAATTGGTTTGATATTTTATAATTTTTGAACACAAACTTTATAATTCAAGGAGACTTCTCATCGTCTTAAACTGTTCCAATATTTCATCGAAATCTGTTTTGATTGATTCTGAATTTTTTATGAAAATAGAGCCTATAAAAATAAATAAAATATACTCAATGAACCTGTATGGAATCAGTCATTTTTAATTGGCTTTGAAATCGCGTGCATTTAAAACAATTGACTTATATATGTCATACATATATTCTAAAATAAATGGCATTTCTAAGCCAATAGATGCCAATCAAATATAATGAAGATGAAGAAATGAATTCATTTTACAAACACTTTAATTAAAAAGGAGTGCTTCATAATATGGGATTAGTGGCACCCAATTGGGTAATTGCAAAATGGCTATGGAAATAACTTAAGAAGCCCTATCTTCTACCGAGCGTGTATTAAATACAGTTTATTTTATGTTTAATTTTTCAATATTGAATCTTTCAATAAATTTTATTTTAAAAATCCACTTTGAATAATTTGGTCTTAATGTATTGGTTTATCATGGAATACATTATTAAGTATTATATTCAATTTATATTGACACTGTTTACAGCTGTAGGTTGGCACATGATTCCTGTTCAATTCCATCCGAAACATAGACCATAATTACTTCAAAAAGGAGCATTAACATATATATTTTCTACACTTAGATGGATACTCCAGTCAATTCAAGCAGAGTTTATCATCAGAACAAATTAAAAGACAACTATCTCAGCAGCTGGTAATCTTGTCGTGAATGTAAGTTGATGTTCTCCAGAAATTAAAATGTATATGTTTCATAAAAGATCTCACCAGTCCATTCTTTCCATGTGTGGCGTAAATAGGAAGATTTAATATTTTAAACAACAGAGCTCATTTTACTTGAACGAAATTCTAGATGGTAACTTTGCAAAACTTTATATCTATTGTCGCAAGTATGCGACATGGTACTCCTTCCCTGGCTCCTGCGAATGTCCCACGTGACCAAAGACAATGTTTCAAAAGTATTCCTCCCCTGACTCCTAAATTGGGTATAAAAGCCCTGGTCGCCGGGCAAAAAGCAGTCAGTTGGTTATCTGGCGGTGACCGGTAGGGCACGATGATTCGGCTATGTTGCGATTGTCGCGACAGTGTGTCCTATTCCTGACTAAACTTCGGACGAGGGCTCTGCCTAGGTTACGTTCGTTTAACCTCGTCCACCCTGCAATACTCCCTTCCTTTCCGACGGACGAGGGCTCTGCCTAGGTTATGTGTTTCGTGACCGCGTCCACCCAGCATTTATCCTGTCCCTGGGAATTTTCTGCCATTTGAATTCTGTCCGCCCTCGCGTTGGTTTACCGAGGGTCTAGCCATCCATAATTTGCTTATACTTATGTAAATGATGCATTATGACTGATGTTGGGTAATATACGGCTGCTTTGGTAATACTCGGTGTAGTTACTCTGACCTTCCCTGATACCCTTTGTGTCGCACCATAGAAACCCCCCTCGCGACATATTGGTGTCAGGTGAGGCGTTGCACGGTTGGACTAGTGATTTATTCAGTGTACGTGACAGTTTCTCATTGATTATCATGTGCCCGTGTACGTCTTTAAATCGGAAGTTCCGTATTATCTCGGACAGGTGGGATATGCTAATCTGTGCTGAGCTAACGAATTATTATTTTAAGACACGTGCTATTACCTCATCGCGATTCTCTGCACACAATTAAACTGAGGATCACTTCATCAGGAACCATCAATTAGCCCGAGAAGGGCCCACCATGGGTATCGGATACACTCGGAGTATGAAAAAATAAATTAATTAAGCTTTAGTTTGTCAGTCAGAGAAGGGGTTGTAAGCATTGCTCAGTGAATTAGAAATTAAGGGCGACAGGTATGGGATGAGAATCAATATTAATAAAACAAAGGTTATGCAATTTTCTAGAAATGAAAAAGCTAAGCTAAACATTAAAATGGGGGGCAAAAACTTATGCAGGTAGAACAGTTGACGTATCTCTGAATCATTTTGGACCAACACCGTCAAAGTAGTAGGGACGTATGGAGAAGAATTACGCTAGGCGCAGAGGCTTTCATAAGGAGGAGAGAGTTGATGACAGGGACGTTGAGTAAGGATATTAAAAAAAGACTCGGGAAACTTACATATGGTGCATAGTTATATAAGGAAATGTGGTCATTGAAGCAGGAGGATAGTCTTGGACTGGAGGCTTTTGACATGTGGGTGTGGAGAAAATGGAGAAGGTGAAATGGACCGAGAAGAAAACCAATGAGAAAGTACTTGGTATGGTGGGTGAAGAGAGGTGTTGGTTGGGAGAAATCCTATTGAGGCAGTAAAAATGGATGAAGGG
Organism: Hetaerina americana; assembly: GCF_022747635.1. NCBI lineage: Eukaryota > Metazoa > Arthropoda > Insecta > Odonata > Calopterygidae > Hetaerina > Hetaerina americana. The sequence goes on from NW_027286864.1 coordinate 58,781, forward strand.
CATATTCACCAACAGGGGACTGTTCAAGATGGTAATAGAGGGGAGAATGTGAGGCAAGCAAGGAAAGGGAAGGAACAGGATAGAAATGTTTCATTTAAGGATTCAAGTTCCTTCTAGATTATTATTACTAGGAGTTAATTTCATTATTTCCTTGAAAATTGTATCTTAGCACAACAGTCTGATTTACCTAATTTCTCTTAAATTTTTAGTAGTTCTAAGGTTAATTTGTCCATAAAGACATGGCCTCATTCGGCTTCCAATAATAATTTCAATGCCCATGTTTTCAAGAAGGATTTCTAGTCTTTGAGCTATTTTTGGTATCATCATGATTACTGATTTGCCCTGTAAAATTAAATCTACATATGTTTTATATCCTTATCATGCTTTTTGTTTGCAAAAATATCAAAATCTAGAAGATGCAAAGGTACGTTTCAGAGCCACTCAAAGACAGGCTAACCAGGCAGGTTTCATATTAATCATTTACGTTTAAATACTAACAAAACTCAGCATTATGTATGCAGTTATAGTATAAAAAAATGTACTGATGTTGAAAATTCTAAAATACTAGGAATTAATATAGATAGGAAACTTAACAGGGAGACTCACATCAGTCAGATCTGTAATGAACTGATTAAAGCTCAACTTTCTCATTTCAAATGAGTATCGTTTAACACTTGGCCATGTCCTCTTTCCATGTCATTTTAATTACAGTGATGAGTTATGGGGTCATTTCCCTAAACATATCATACGAATCTTGCTACTACACAAGAGAGATTTTTGCTCCCTTGCTAATACACCACAACGTGATTTCTGCAGACCATTGTTAATTAGCTGTGGAGTCATGATTGTACACCATGAGGGGTAGAGCAAATCTAAATAATACTATTTTTTGTGGAATTTCATCAACTTACAGCGCATTTCATATTGTGGACATTCAAATGTAAAACTATATGTTTTTTTACACTGTTTTTGTAACACTCATTGTTTATTGAGAGATGAGTAAGGTGGAAATGAAATCCTTTGAGTTTGGTGAATTCATCAAAAAAAAAACCAAGAACGCTACATTAAAACTGCTAATTCTTCAAGGAAATTTGACAGAAATTATGATGGGTGTCATTTTATTATGTTTGCACATTTTGGTTTACTAAATTCTCCATAATCAAAGGACAATAGATGCATGATCGTTCATCATATTTAATGAGAATTTAACAGTTTAAATGAGCATGCCATTATATTGGTGATGTTAAACATTTTTTAATTATTGTACACAAACACTCAAATTCAAGGAGACTTCTTATAGTCTTACATTGCTCCAATATTTAATTAAATTTTGTTTCCAATGATTCTGAATTTGCATAAAAATAAAGCCCGTCTAAATGCATAGTGTACTCAATTAAACTGCATATAATCAACCATTATCGGTTTGCTGTGAAAGTGAGTACATTAAATGCATTTGAAATATAAAGGTCACACTTGTATCCTTAAATAATGGCATTTTCAAGAATAGAAGCAATGCCAATCGAACAGAATGTAGAAGAAGAAATGAATTCAGGTCACAATCACCATAATTAAAAAGGAGTATTTCACAACAGCAAGGGATTTGTGGCGTTAATAGGTGTATTTGCGAATTGATTCAGCATATTAAATAAATGGGTCCCTCACTACAGAACACCATAAAAATCTAATTTTTCGTTAACTACTTAAATATCGAATCTTCCTATTTATAACCATTGTATTTAAACAATCCATTTTGAATGATTTTGACTCAATGTATCGTTTGATCATTGCGCATGTGAAATAATACTATTTTCTAAACATTATTGACGATGTTTATAGCTGTCGTGATACACTTGACTCCCGTTCAATTCTACCAAAAACATAGATCTTAACTACTTCAAAAAGGAACATTTACAAATATATTTTCTACAGAGATTGATACTGCAGTCAATTCAAGCAGAGCCCAAAGCAATTAAAACATGGCTATCTCAGCAGCAAGTATTATTGTTGTGTATGTAATTAGGTGTTCTCCAAATTTAAAAGGCATATATCTCACAAAAGATCTCACCCGTCCATTCTTTCCAAAATACATTCACTAAGATTAGCAACCTGAAACAGCATATCCTTGTTTACGCAAATGAGAAGCCATACCGTTAAGAATTTGCTCCATGTCATTCAGTTGGAAAGGAAAGCCTATGGTCTGTGAGTGTGTAAAGAATGCTTTTTCTGAAGTACGCAATAATGTTTGTTTTGATTCGTTCATTTGGTGACGCTTTTGCCGTGGCAACGGTAACAAACAAGTGAAGAATGAAATGTTTCGAATTAGATTGAGAATAAGATCTAATTTCTTAGTTTCCAAATTTCCGCGTGCTTTGATGGCACTTAAGGTGTTGATGCATCGATGTTGCTGACGACCCATCGTCAGCAACATCGATGCACCAACCCACAAGCTAGCGCAATATGTTGCACATGCTCTTCAACTCTTCGCCAGAAAAACTGACTTTTTTGCTAAAACTTCCATGGATTTCATTCACATTATTCGGAATGCTGAAGTCCAAGAAGTCAACATGCTGGTGACCTTTGATGTCATCTCCTTGTTCACAAATACGCCCATTGATTACTCCATGCTACTCATCAAAAACCTCACCTCACTGGGATTAGCTAAGGATTAACCTGGACCTCACAAATTCTGCCTCAGGAACTCATACTTCCTTTGGAATGATAAGCACATTGAACATCAATAAAGTGCAGCCATTTGATCACCCCTCTCTTCCGTACTAACCAACATTTTCATTGAGATCTCGCAGCTGAAGGCAATGATCTTACCCAAAGAAACAAACCCGTAGTAATAGTGGTTCTTTTTGCACCACTTTTTAAACATTTAAAACCTCAAACCAATTTAATAAATATATCAATGTATAAAAAAACACATAAATAGTTAAAAACAAAATTATTTAAAAATAAAGAAACGGAAACTCAAGTTGTCCGTTCAGGTCAGTTTCCTTTAAAAACTCGGAAACCTTCCCTACAGAGTTGGAGTCCGATTCTAAACTATTGCTTAAATTACCTCTTATTTTAAAAAAGGTATCTGGCCTTTTATAATTTATTTCTGAGTCACAATCAGGCGCAAGTTACAAACATTGCAGCAAGGTTGCACTTTTGTCTCCATGAAGAGTGTGTGAGGGCTAAGTGCCCTATTCTCAGGCTCGTGATCCTGACCTCTTCCCTCTGAATGTTCCAGATAGAAGAGGGCGCTGTCAAAACAACCAAATTTATGGCCTTATGTTCCTTGTTTTGCAAGAATCACCAAGCTTCCTTCCACTGGTTCAGAACCAAATTCCGCAAGGCAGCCCCGACGTCTACCACAGGAAGCAATGCTGAGTCTGTTTTGAGATTGACCAGGGCTTCCTTTGCTGCTTTGCCAGCTTTTTCAATGCCTGGTATTCCCACATGACCAGCAGTCCATATAGAAGATACCTACTTCCCCTTTATCTGAAGGGACCACAGGGTATAATAGATCTCCTGAACCATCAGGTGCATTGATGACAAGGCTGATATGGATTATAGGGAAAAAAAAAGATTGCGAACATATGAGAGAAGAGCCATTACATTCTCTTATGTCTTTTAGGGCCCTTTTGATAGCTGACAGTTTGTAGCGGTCCCATGGCCAGACCCTTATGTCGCCAACCCGGAGAATTACTTTTACTTCCGCTTCTGCCGATTTTTTGAAGAATTTTCCATATATTCTAGGCAGAAGGACGTCCAGGGTTTCCAGCTTTCCGTCCTCGTGCATATCGGAAACGCGGGCGTAACGACCGCGTGCCATGATGTCACGAAGAGCAGAATTCTGCACCACCTGAATTTGAGCGAGACTCGTTCGCGACACTCCTGACCGTACCGGAGCATCGTACGTGATGACAGGCAGCACGCACGCTTGGTACAGTCTACGCTTCGTGTCCATGCTCAGGACCGGCGGGCGGATAATCGGCCGGAGCCGATTAAGCGCCGCGAATGCCTTTCTACGTACACGAAGCGCTTGGGCGTTCCAAAGGAGTTTCCGGTCCATCAGCACTCCGAGGTAGGTAACTTCGGATTCCCACGGTAGGGCGACTCCATTCACTGTTAGGTTCACTCCTGGCGGCCGACCATTTCCCGGATGGAAGCTGATCGCCTTCGTCTTCTGGGTGTTAACAGCAAAGCGCCATCGGCGGTACCATTCTAGGAGATCCGCCACAGCGCTCTTCAGTCTTCGCACCGCGGTCACCTTCTGCCAGGAGCAGCACAGGAGGGCCGTATCGTCGGCATAGAGAGACAGGATCTCGAGGTTCCCACGTGGAGTTGGAATGTCGTGGGAGTAGATATTGTAAAGCAGTGGTCCGAGGACTGATCCCTGGGGCACGCCGGCGGAGATCCGACGCACCCCTGAATTCGCCCCGAGCCATTGCACGGTGAATGTCCTGTCTCTCAAATAGGAGTGAACCATCCGAACAATCCAAGGTGGGAAATGGAGTCGTCTCATCTTCAACAAGAGAGCCGGATGCCAGACGCGATCGAACGCCTTACTGACGTCGAGGAAGGCCCCAGCAACCGCCCTATTCCTGTTGAAGCTGTCCGTGATGAAATCCGCCGCTCGCACCAGCCGATGGACTGTGGAAGGCTGCGCACGGAAACCAAACTGCTCCTCCGGGAGGATGTCATTCTCCCGGACGAAATCAGTCAGCGGCCGTTGCAGCAGTCGCTCGAATATCTTACCGAAGCCGTCGAGCAAGGAGATAGGCCGGAATTCTCCGGGACCCACCTCAAATTTCTGCGACTTCGGCAGGCAGACGATTCTCGCTCTTCTCCAAGTGGTCGGGAAGTAGAAAATCCTGAACAGCCATTTAGGAGCTTTGTCAGGGACCTCACCGCCGCCTTTGGAAGCTCCCGAATGACCACATTGGGAATTTTGTCGCTTCCGGGGGCCTTCCTCGTGCGGAGGCGACGTATTGCCTCTTTGACGTCCTTCTCGTCGAATCTCGGAATTTCCGAGGCGTCTTTCAGATCGGCGTCTCCGGCTCTTTCAAACGCCTCCATTTTTTCTCTCAGGTCTTCAATCTCGGCAGAAGCGGAATTCCCAAGGATTGGGTGAAAAGCTGCAGACCAAGTGATCAGCGAGCAGTTCCGCTTTCTCCATGGGAGATCGTGCCTCCCTGTCTCCGTCGGTAATAATCGGGCCAAGTCTTTGAGGGGCCCGCAGCCTCCGGCATATCTTCCACACCGACGGCAGGTCCTCGTTGCCGTCTTCCGATAGCAGCTCCTCCCCCAGGTGCGCCTCCCAGTGGCCCGATCGGACCTCCCGGAGGGCATCCTGTACCGCAACGTTGAGCTCTGAGAGCTGCCTTCTCACATCCGCTCTACGATATTTCTGCCATTGGCGCCGCACGTTGTTTCGCCGCGAAATGAGGCCTCTAACCGCCGCTGGAAGTGGAACCCGAAGATACGAGTTCCGTTGTTCCTTAAGCGGTATCGAGGCCTTCATTGCGCCGTCTATTGCAGAGGTGAGGTGGCTGACCATTTGATCGGCCATCTCCGGTGAAGTCGGCTCCAGTGGCTCACTTGGCAGCTCCTCAGCGATGACGTTGTGGAAACTGCTCCAGTCGGCCGACGACAGATCCAATTGCCGGGTGGAAGACAGAACTGGGATTCGGCTCCCCACTGCCAGGATGATCGGGTTGTGGTCCAACGACAGTTCCACGCATGTGTACAAACTCAGGGACGTCCTTACATGGTGAGCAATCGCAATGTCTAAAACGTCCCCTCGTTCGTGCGTGGGTATCGCCGGTCCTAAGATGGTTAGGCCTTTTGCATCTGCTAGCTGACGCAGGGATTCTCCTCTCGGGTTCGAGGACCGTTAATTCCAAGTAGGATGCTTGGCATTCAGGTCCCCCAAGATGACCGATGGTCCGCTGTCCCCCGCAAGGTACTGGATGAGATCCGGATCCCAAGGTTTCCCGGGTGGGAAATACAGAGATGAGACCCGGAGCCATCCTCCTCTTGTCCGTACGTCCACCGAAACAGCCTCCGCATGCGGGTGAGAAATCTCTCTACATGCTCGGTGCTCGATGGACCTGTGGACGAGGATGGCCGCACCTCCTGATGTTTTAAGTCGTTGTCGCCTGGGATCCCTGTCCGCCCTATAGATGATCCAGCCAGGTAACCTCCAGGCGTCCGTTGGCCGAAGGTAAGTCTCATTGACAGCGGCGACCATGGCTCCCTTCTCCTGGAGGAACGCCCGTAATTTCTCGCGACGGCAAAGAATTCCGTTGGCGTTCCATTGCGCAAGCAGGACGGGTCGTTCAGCCATGGTTGGTTGAATTTCCGATCCTGCTGCGCACCAGCTCTTCCAGGAGTGAGAGGAGGAGTTTGCCCTGCGTCGAGGTGACGAGTTTCTTCAAGGTGCATGCAATAACGGCAATGGTCTGCCATAATTCCTGGTCCTCTCTGTCTGGTGTCAGCGAGGACTCTGCGGAAACTGGAGACTTATCAGTTGATGTCCCCTCTCTCCGTTTTTCCAGTTTCTGGCTTGGTTTTTCGCCTTCTTCACTTGCCGTTCGGAAGGTGTTCCCAAGCACCCTCTGGGTTGGCATCGTGATGGCTTTTCCTTCTTTCCCGGTGGTGATCGGGGATTTCTTCTTCTGCTTCTTTTTCTTTTTCTTCCCTTCGGAAGAAAAAGGAAGGGTCGCTTCCTTCGGGGGAGGCTGTTGGGGGGTTACGAGTTCCCCTTGTTGGCCTCTCCTACGGCTGGCGCTGGTGGTGGTTCTTGGACCGCCTCAGCATCCCTGGGTGGATCTGTGATATCCACCTCCATGTTCCCCTCTTCTCCGGAGAGAGCCTGAACCTTGTCCTGAGAAGGGCACTTCAGGATTGTTCCGTAGGTTGTAGCGTGATCGACTTGTCGGAATGGTTTTTGTCCCGGTTCCGCTGCCGGTTTCTTGGGCGACGTCTTCCCTGGTGCTGGCTTGCGTGCGTTGGCGTGTTGTCGCCGCTCAGCCTCCTGAAAGGCGGGACACCGGCGAGAGATGGCCGTATGAGGTCCTCCGCAGTTCGCACAGATGGCATCATCTCCCCTTCCTCAGGAGCATTCCTTGACTGCGTGTGCTCCAGCACAGCGCATGCAGCGTTTCGCACACCAGCAAGCTATGCCGATGTGTCCAAACCGCATGCAGTTGCTGCACTGGAGTGGACCTCTGTCTCCATGGTAACGCTCCACAGTGACGTAGCGGTGGCAGAGCTGGCTGATGTCCCCGGGGGCGATGGCCGATGGAGTCTTTACCACGTTCGCTACGTGGCGATCTATGGGGACCGGTTTTCCGTCCTCCGTGACCGTAAGGCGACGTACGCTACGAATTTCGTATCCGAGGGATCTGAGTCCCTCGGATACCTTTTCGACTGCTATCCATCGAGAGATACCCTTGATGAACAGCTTCATCCCTGGCACCCTTTCAATGGGCTGCGAGTGGTGTTGGATTTTCTTGCTCTGCAGCAAGGAGAGTGCCTTTTCATGCCCCTCTCTGTTGGAGGTGATGATCCGGATTAAAGCTCTTCGAACTTCCAAGCTGAAAGCATCACCTATGTCGCCCGACAGCTGGTCAATCAGTTCCTGGACGTCGGTGACCCCATAGACGACGTTAGGCGGTGGTCGCAGCGTCTTAGGTTCCGGTGCCGGTAGAGGTGTGGCTTCCGGGACGGCTGCGTCGTTCGTCAGAAGCGGTTTCCTTTTCTTCCTCTTGGAAGAAACCAAGGTAAATCCGTCGTCGCCTTCCCCCTCCTCTGTGCTCAGCGCACGCTCCGCCCTATCGTCTCCTTGAAGATTCGGCATCCGCGTAACCGCGGAATCTTCTGGCTTCTGGTTCCTTCCAGATGCCTTCTTTCGCTTGACGCCGCCTGCGGTGTCCTTCACCACCTGGCCCTGTAAAGGGCCGAGGTCTGCTGTTGCCTCCGTTGTCCCGCTTCGGGCCTTCGTCTCCTCCAAGCACTGCGACGGGCTGAGAGCCAAGGCTTCAACACCTGATGATGAATTTGCCGAAGGCTTAGATACCCCCGGCAAAACAGCTGGAGGTTCTTTGCCTTGCGGACGATTATTCCCACGCTGTGTAATTCCCTTCGTGAACATGAAGTCTCCGAAGGAGTTGGCACGACGGTCCTCACCTGGACCACCGGAAAAGCAGAGTTGCTAGAAGACATCCGAAGAAAGTAGTAGGCTCTCGTCTGATGTCTCCTTGATTCTGGCAATCAAGTTGGGGCGCTCGGGGTTTATATATGAATTCCCGGGTACAAAGACCGGGCGCCGAACTCCGTATCATTAGCGGAAGGGGAGAGAGCAGGTTAACCTCGGTAGTGCGTGACTGTGTCCAGCCACTGTTCGCCAAATTTGCTATCGCGGATTCGGCGAAAAGGACACTAGCTCGCATGAGTCCTTCTAGATGTCCGAGCATCATGTCCCCGAGACATTGTGTATTGAGACTGCCATCTACTTGGCTTTTCCGAAACATCAGAACTAGCATCATGTCCCCGCGACATCACCCCGGCTTTGAAATCAAACTGTGAGCCCCTTAGAAGTCAACCTTGCTTTCTCCGCTGTTGTCTCTACGCTTCCTCTTTCCTTCCGGGCCGGACTCCTTGTGTAGTAAGTCCAATAAATGTATAGCAAGGAAAGCCCCTCTTTGATTACACGAACCCAACCCTACTATGTCCACGCGACATATTGGTGTCAGGTGTGGGGTGGCGGAGTCTTGGAGCGGCTTATTTAAATGCAACTTGCCTTCCGTCCATCATGCTTCATTCGTTTGATTGAATTTCGATTTAAGAAGTAGTTACGCGTAATGCCAAAAGGAAACTAACCCCATTTTTTTATTAACGAGAATCGGTTATATTGCTAACATATGGCGAATGAATTTTGTCCTAGCCGTATTGTCTTTAAATCATAATGGATTTCGGTGGCAAGGGCACGTATGGGCGCTTTGGCGAATCTCTGCCTTGGGAGCGTGATTTATCACCAAACAATACGAACTTAATTGATTTCACTTCCGCTGTTAATATGATAGAAAGCGCCCCTGTTTCCCCTCCGACGATGCAACAAACATTTTCAGGACATCACATTCATTTAATTCCGAGTTTTAACGGTGATGGGGACGTAAGCATCGAGGAACAATCTTAAGTTAGTGAGTCATCTTAGCGGGTGGAGTGAGAAGCAAACCTTGAGCGTAGCACGGCTGCGTCTGAGCGGTACCGCTGCCGAATTCATTAAGTCAAACCCTCACGTTATTGAGTCCTATGAACTTTTTTCTAAACTAGTGAAAAAGCGCTTCATTCCCAAAATTTCACTGGTCTCTGTTGAAAGAATGTTCACAAGCTGTTTGCAACGCCCCTTGGAAAGCGTGAACGAGTATTCTTCCCGTCTCTGGGAATTGGGACGAAAACTAAGAGATGCTTTTCTAGACCCAGACTCACAAGCGACAGGAATTATGCTCGAGAACCGCCTCCTCTCACAGTTCTTGGTCGGACTTAGGGAAAAATTGGGCGATTCGTGCTAGTGCGCAATCCAAGAACCATGCAAGAGGCTGAGGAATTTGCTAACCTAGAGGAATTCAATGCTCGTAATCACTCAGGCGTTAGGGAAGTAAACTTCTTGCAGAACCATGACTTTGGTATGCCCGTGCGCAGTCCTAACGTGAAGACGACGACAACCTTTCCGTAGAGTGACCCGACACGATATTTCACAACGAGCCATGTTCAACCCCGCCTCGAGCCAATCTTAAACCCCACTGTGAGCCCTAGTCTTTCGGATCAAGTGCACGCAATCCAGACAAATGTACACACGAAGCCTCCACAGTCTACACTGCCGGTGGGTGGAGGGAACGTAAGTAATGCGCCTCGGAATTGTAATTACTGTAAAAAGGTGGGACACATCGCGCGCTATTGCCGTACAAAACCCCGCGCATGTTATAACTGTGGGGAAGGGAGCCATGTCAGTAAAGATTGCCCTCTGATGATTTGCGGCGTGTGCAAGAGAGCGGGCCATCGCCCGATAGATTGTCCCACCCCCACCCAAAAGCGAGATCAGGGAAACGCGGCCACCCCGGCCGGCAGGTCGGGGACGAATTAGTGCTCGTCGTAGCACCAGAAGTCGGCTTGACGGTCTCGGTTACAGTACTAGGTAGAGTGTATTCCTTTTTAGTGGATACCGGTGCCGCTGTGAGTATTATGCAGAGTACAAGTTTCCCTTTTGGAAACCTAAAAATTGACGACTATTCCTCCCCTGTGAGAAGTGCCTCCGACCATGCGCTCGCCACATTAGGGCAAGGCAACATACCTTTCATTATCGATGGAGAAGTTTACCCTCACGATACATTGATTGCAAATCTAGGGAAAGTACCGTATGACGGTATCCTCGGACTAGACTTCATGGTAAAATACGGAAGTAGCATTTCGAGCGGAGAAGGTAAAATGAAAATAACAGAAGGGCACGAAACCATGTTAAAATCAGGTTACTCAAAACAGAAAATTTCCGCTGTATTTTTAGAGGACATAATTTCATGTGATGATATCCAAGCAGTGCCTAAAACACCGAGTAATGAATCTTTCAAAGAGGATAACGCCAGCAGAAGCTCAAATTGAGTTAGGGTGCCTTGCTTACTGATGGATAACTTGGAGTATTGTTGAGGGCAGTCGATAGTTAATTCGGTGACGCTACTGAGGCTAAAGCGCCACTTTTCAGGCGTTTCGCCCTTGATAAACATTGCAAATGGAGACTGAGCTAATCCTATCTGGCAGTTCTGCTTTATGAGTTTTGTTTTCCGGAGAAAAATGGCAATGTTACAGGAGCGGGAGTTATGAGTTAGTATTGGGTAAGCCTGAGGAAACACGATCATGCTTTCAGTTCTACATTGCTGTGAGTAGTCGTAGGGTAAGAGTACAAAGTTGCTCTGTTCCGTTGAGACGGCCAGATAAGGCGAGTCAGGCTGTATGAGGACAGATTTATTCCCACCATCGGTGGTCGGGAAAGGTAGCGCTCGCAACACCTTGAAACTCATTCCCTTTTGCGTCAACGGCAGTATTATGAGTAATTTGATGTCGCCCATCCGCCGGATCACTCTCACGCTAGCAATGTCGTACATGATCGCGATTTTGTGGTCCAGATCGCGGGGGAGCGACCAATCGGGCTGCAGCGCTCCGGAAATACTTTTCAGGATACCCTGGAACTGGCTGGGAGGGATTAGGGAAGGTATGGACTTCCCAGCCTCGGCGAGTCGCACTTTAGCCTTGACAAGGTCTATCTCATGTTGCAGTTCAGCGATGTGGCGAGTGAGGGCAATAAAAGCGGTATGGCTGTAGCTGAAGACTTTAAAAGCGTATTTTGTTGAAGCTATAGTCTCAGTATATGCTTTGATACTCTTTTCTATATTTTTTTTTGCATGAGTTCTAGGGCTTTCCCTGTCGAAGAAATCATGTCTTTTAAGTGTATTGGATGCGTTGGACAGAAATGTATATCGCGCATTTAGGGCATGTTCGGTGCGAATGGATAACCCTTCTATTTTCTTATCTAATGTTTGTATCTGATGGTCGGTCGCCGTGCCTGTAAAAAAATGCAGTCCGTAACCGACCACGTCAAACAATCCTCTGCCCTTACGAGTTGCTTCGGTGGCTCCAATTAACATTTCTAATTGCCTTTCCAAATTGTTTAAGTTGAACCGTACACTTTGTTAGATATAGCAAATCATATTAGAAAAGAGATATTAGCAAAGTGAAAAAACATGCTCGCGTTTGGTTGTGCTGTTAATTTTAAATTAATCTCATGGAATTGGGTGTTCTGTCGTTTAACTATGTCCACTGCAGCTGTTAGCTGAGGTATGTGAAGGTCTATGTTCACTATCCATTCACTCACTATCAAGTACAATGGTCCTTTCGGGACGAAAAGCAGACCAGAGGTGTTTGCTCCACTCAACAGTCCTATTGTCACTAGACACACAGTCTGTACGGTAAGGAGTTCCATGGTTTCTATAAGGAGGAAATTAAAGGTTAGATTAGAATATATAGTTAATGCGGTCGCAGAGCTCACATGGCGATCTCGCGATCTCCTTTATTTTGTTGGATTAATTGTCTTTTCCGTCTTTTATTGAGAATACGTCGCCTACGCTTATGCTCTTTCCGCGACGGGGGGTATTCCCTCCTTTTTTCAATTCCGGCTGGGGGACGAGGCGCTGAATCTTCCAATGTTAAATTTGAAACTGCAGTTTTGAACACAATGGGGAGGGGGGGCAAGTTGGAGTTTGTGAAGTATTCACCGGCTTCCACGACAGCGGTTGGTGGACTGCTTTGTCCGTCGAAGGGTGAGGAGGCAGGAGAGGAATCCCCTCCTCTCTCTTCGTTGGGCGGGATCTCCGGTGTTGAGAGATTGCGACCCGGCGTGGGTGGCGGTCCATCCGCCTGGGCTGGAGGCGAAAACGGTGGGGTTTCATCCCACCAGGAGTAGTTTCTTCCCTGGGTTGGTGACGCTGGAGCTAGACCCTCTCCATCTCCTGCGGAATACATTGGCTGGCTGCGTTGCCCTTCCCCATGCTGTAGATACCGGAAGGCACTCCAATACTCATCACCGCCACCCAGGTGTTGTCGCACGGGAGAAGGGAAGCGACCCGGTGTGGGCGGTGGTCCATCCGCCTGGGCTGGAGGCGAAAGTGGTGGGCTTTCATCCCACCAGGAGTGGCCATCGGCCGCCGGAAGGCGGTCGTAGATTGGAGGTGTCTCGCCAAACAATTCTTTGATCTTCCTTGCTACCTTCTTTCTCCGTAGCAATTGTCTTACTGCTATTACTCGGGCCATACCTAATAGGCAGATACAAGGGAGGGAAGTAGGGTGAATTAAGAGCGTATCCTCCCGGGCAGGGGCCGCAAGTCATAAAATATTTCTGACGATGGAGGATGATTTTGGAGATTTTGCCCTTGAGGAGGGTCGGTCGGTGAACCATTGTTTATTTTATCTGGCTGCGGAATGTGGACTTGATTATGGTTGGTCTGGGCGCCTTGCTCAGTCTCGAACTCGTCAATCACGCGTCCTGCTTGTGCGTAATTAGGTGGCGGTTCGGGCTCTGGTGGTTGTGGAAGCAAATTCCTGTGGTGCGCTGTCAGAATCCTCCCGTCCCGGATATTCTCAGTGTCAAAGGTCACCTTACTTCTAACTTTGACTACCTTGTAGGGGCCAACCCACCTCGAAGGAAACTTTTTTGACTGCCCGGGCGTAAGTACCAAGTTGCGCAGCAACACGAGTTGCCCGTTAAGAATAGGCGGCAACCGTAAGTTCCTATTGTATTTATAATGCTCATTTTGTATGTTACGCTGGTTATTCTCTGCCGCTTGCGCGCGCGCGATTTGGAGCCGGCGTTGCAAAACGTGATCGTACGGGGGTACCTCCGTGTAACACGGTAGGAGGGGTCGTAAGACATCATCCCAAGGCATATCCAATTCCCTCCCATATAAAAGGTAAGCAGGAGTTTGCTCTGTGATTCGATGTTTGCTATTTCTGTACACAAATAATGCAAAATTTAGTTGATCGTTCCAATCCGAGTGGTCTTGGTTGACATAGTGAGAAATAACGGCGGCAAAAGATTGGTGCGCGCTCTCCAGCCTACCATTGGAAGCGGGATTGTAAGGGGAGGTAAAAATTGTCTTTACTTTCAATAGATCACAAATTCGACTCATACGCTGTGATGTGAAATTGGCACCTCTGTCAGTGAGAAGGGTGGCTGGCACCCCATGACGGCAAATGATCTGCTCTACGAAGGCTCGAGCTACAGTTTCTGCGGATTGATCGATGATAGGTATGGCCTCCGGATATCTCGTAAGATAATCTTGACATGATAGTATGTAGCGATTGCCTCTATTGGATACTTTTAATGGACCAATTATATCCAAAGCAATTTTCTCGAACGGATGTGACGCTTCGGTGACAGGTTGAATAGGTATTCTTTCCTTTCTTCCCTTTCGTTTCTTGCAGCTCACGCAATTACTAAGGTAATTTCGAGTGTCGGCGTAAAGCCCGGGCCAATTAAAATGTCTTTGCAAAATATTTAATGTTTTGTCTATTCCTAGATGTCCTGCAAGGGGGCTGTCATGGCATCTTTGTAATATGTAGTCTCTCATGCTTACGGGTGCACAGATGGTGTATAGTGGATCGGGGGTCTAAACGTGGATTTTATAGAGTACTCCATGCTCGTCTAAGAGATAGTTGGGGTTTCGTTCTTCCGCTAGCGTACGCAGTGGTCGAAGTTCCGGACAAATTGACTGTTCTTGCGCAATCTTTGGGGGACTCACATACGTAAAGTCTGCGGTCAAGCAAATAAAAAATTGGGATTCATTAGACGCATTGTCGGCAAAAGTGACTCAAAGGTCAAGGAACGTTGTTACCACGCTCTTGTAAGGCCTCATATAGAATACGCATGCAGCGTGTGGGACCCGAGTGAAAAAGGTCTCATTCGGGAAATTGAGAAGGTTCAACGCCGGGCAGCCCGTTTTGTAAAAAATTCCTACGATAAAACGCAAAGCGTTACCGAAATGCTCATGGATTTGGGGTGGGAATCATTAGAAGAGAGACGATTCAATGCAAGACTGAAATTATTAAATAAATTCAGATCCGCATGTTTCAGCACCGAGGTCTCGCAGATTATTCGTACTCCTACATACATTGGTCGCTTGGATCATGCATATAAAATTCGGGCAATAGATGCCAGGACTAGCCGACTCAAGGACTCCTTCTTCCCACGGACAATACGGGATAGCAACTGTAGGATTATAGATAGTAAAAATTCCACTTGCCACCCTCAGTGTCTAAAAAATAATTAGTTCTACTTAAATGCATGCTCCTCCACTAACCTTATGTGTTTTGTTATAATAACCCATTCTTTCCGCATGACATCATTCGTGTTCTGTTCATCTGTTTTTAAGTTTCCCTTTCAGTCCCTCTTCCCTCCCGGCGGGGGGAAATTCCTGCTACCTGCAACGTTGGGTCGAATTCCCTTCCTTTTACTGTCTCTTTGGGGGGTTGAGTGTTTTGTGGTGCATTTTCATGTGGTAGTGATGTTTCACATTCTTGCTTGTTGTGTCCTGGCTTGCGTGTTGTAGGATGGCTTTGGTGCTGTATCCTGGGGTGCAGTTTTTTGTTGTTTTGCGGTGTATGTGTTTGCATGAGTATTGGATGTAGGGAGTTTTGCATGAGTGTGTGCGCTGCTGGGGTGTAATTTTCCGTGTTGTTTTTTGCATGTGGTATTTTTCGTTTTTACGGTTGGTGACCTAACACCCCCCGCCACACGCCCTTGCGGCGGCTTGCGGGGTATTATGTAGATGTAGATGTAGATGAATCTTGGTTTTATCCCAAACTGGCTCGTATTCCGTGTCTTGATGGAGGGCATTTACTATTGGGTTCACTGCGCGGGAGAGAGCGTCTACGTGCGGAATATCTTTTCCTGCTTTGTACTTTATTGTAAACGAGTATTCGGTGAGCTCCATTATCCACCTAGCAAGTCTGGGTTTCGGCTCGGAAAGGGCATGTAGCCATCGGAGCGGGCTATGATCAGTGATTAAAGTGAACGGACGGCCTAAAAGATATACTCTGAACTTTCTAATCATATGTACGACCGCCAAACACTCAAGTTCAGTGGCGGAGTATGCTTTTTGCTGCTGTGTCAACTGCTTGCTGGCGCATGCTATCATATGCTCGCCATCTTCAAAATTCTGCGACAGCACTCCTCCAATCGCCACGGAAGAAGCGTCAGTGGTCAAAATGAATTCTTTCGAAAAGTCAGGGAATCGCAATACAGGTTGACTCGTGAGAAAAGCCCTTAATTTTTCAAAAGATTCTTGTTGCTCTCTTTCCCAAATAAACTCCGTATCCTTCCTTGTTAGCGAGGTAAGAGGACTCCAAAATTGAGCAAAATGCAAAATAAATTTCCTGTAATATCCCACTAACCCAAGGAACGATTACAGTTGCTTAACGTTACGTGGTGCTGAAAACTGCTTATTGCATGTATTTTTTCTTCATCGGGTTCCAACCCATTAGCGGAAACGACGTGACCGAGGAATTTCACTCGTGTTTGGAAGAATTCACATTTTTGTGGTTTCAGTTTCAAATTCGCTTTCCTCAGTCTTGAAAAAATTTCTCTCAAGCCTAGTATGTGTTTTTCCATGCTCTCATCATGCCGTAATATGTCGTCGAGATGGAACAAAACTCCTCGATTGATCATTCCATCTAGTACGGTTGTCATAAGACGCATGAATGTGGAAGGCGCGTTCGAAAGGCCGAATGCCATCCTGTTGCACTCGTAGTGTCCGTCTGGAGTGCTAAAAGCGGTTTGTGCCCTGTTTTTTTCGTCTACTTCAACTTGCCAGTAACCTTGCGATAAATCTAGGCAACTGAAATATTTTGTCCCTCCTAACTGATCGAATATTTCGTCCATATTTGGCAGTGGAAATACTTCCTTTCTAGTGACGGCGTTCAGAGCGCGATAGTCAAAGCAAGGCCTATACTTGGCAGGTTCGCCTGGAACATGCTTTTTCTTTACTAGAATCAGAGGAGCAGACCATGGACTGGTAGATGGAGATATGACTCGCTGATCAAGCATATCCCCGATGGCCTCCTTAAGAGCTTCTCTTTGAGAATGAGGGACGCGATATGGAGACTTTTTAATGGGTTTGGAATCTCCCACATCTATGGTGTGCTGTACCAGGTTGGTGCATCCCAATTTAATATCCCCGTGGATAAAAATATCTGCATACTCTAGTAAAAGTTGCTTTAAAGAGTCAGCCGCTTCATTTGGAGTATCAGAAAACGAGAATAGTGACAGTAACTCAGCGGTGGAGTGGTGCTCGGGCCACATTTCTGGGGTTTCTGTTTCAATCGAATTTACAGCTAGTAATTCATGACTTTCTGAAAAAATGTTGAAACTGTATAAGGACCCTTTTCTTAACATCTTTGGTTCGGGCCGTGTGTTACACAACAACAAATGTATTACACCATCGGGGGAGACGGTTGCTAGAACTGGAAGTATTAATACATCTCCCTCCCTTCCCTGAATAATATCCTCGCCATAATAGTCCTGAATCTTTGTACTCGTCAACATAACCGAGCGTGGAGGAATTTTAATTGTATCAACAAATGTAGCTTCATGTGACGCTTTCTCTTGCGTACAGGTTACTCGTCCTTCTGTCCCGCAATTACTTTCTGCATGGACTACGGATGGATCGCTTTCAACAACTGACGTTTTACATTCGCCTTTCTGCCCAACAGTTAGATTTGCTCCATTAAAAATTTCTCGCGTACAGGTTACTCGTCCTTCTGTCCCGCTAGAGTGAGTGGCCTCAACCAAGACATCTTCAGTATCCCCAAAAATGTCCCCAAGCAAACCGGTGCTTGTGACTTCGATTCCTGACGGCACTAATATATCATCACTCAACTCTTCCCAATTAATATTAAGCGAATCATCAACAGCCACGAGTCCATCATTCACTTTATCCTTTGAGCTTCTGCTGGCGTTATCCTCTTTGAAAGATTCATTACTCGGTGTTTTAGGCACTGCTTGGATATCATCACATGAAATTATGTCCTCTAAAAATACAGCGGAAATTTTCTGTTTTGAGTAACCTGATTTTAACATGGTTTCGTGCCCTTCTGTTATTTTCATTTTACCTTCTCCGCTCGAAATGCTACTTCCGTATTTTACCATGAAGTCTAGTCCGAGGATACCGTCATACGGTACTTTCCCTAGATTTGCAATCAATGTATCGTGAGGATAAACTTCTCCATCGATAATGAAAGGTATGTTGCCTTGCCCTAATGTGGCGAGCGCATGGTCGGAGGCACTTCTCACAGGGGAGGAATAGTCGTCAATTTTTAGGTTTCCAAAAGGGAAACTTGTACTCTGCATAATACTCACAGCGGCACCGGTATCCACTAAAAAGGAATACACTCTACCTAGTACTGTAACCGAGACCGTCAAGCCGACTTCTGGTGCTACGACGAGCACTAATTCGTCCCCGACCTGCCGGCCGGGGTGGCCGCGTTTCCCTGATCTCGCTTTTGGGTGGGGGTGGGACAATCTATCGGGCGATGGCCCGCTCTCTTGCACACGCCGCAAATCATCAGAGGGCAATCTTTACTGACATGGCTCCCTTCCCCACAGTTATAACATGCGCGGGGTTTTGTACGGCAATAGCGCGCGATGTGTCCCACCTTTTTACAGTAATTACAATTCCGAGGCGCATTACTTACGTTCCCTCCACCCACCGGCAGTGTAGACTGTGGAGGCTTCGTGTGTACATTTGTCTGGATTGCGTGCACTTGATCCGAAAGACTAGGGCTCACAGTGGGGTTTAAGATTGGCTCGAGGCGGGGTTGAACATGGCTCGTTGTGAAATATCGTGTCGGGTCACTCTACGGAAAGGTTGTCGTCGTCTTCACGTTAAGACTGCGCACGGGCATACCAAAGTCATGGTTCTGCAAGAAGTTTACTTCCCTAACGCCTGAGTGATTACGAGCATTGAATTCCTCTAGGTTAGCAAATTCCTCAGCCTCTTGCATGGTTCTTGGATTGCGCACTAGCACGAATCGCCCAATTTTTCCCTAAGTCCGACCAAGAACTGTGAGAGGAGGCGGTTCTCGAGCATAATTCCTGTCGCTTGTGAGTCTGGGTCTAGAAAAGCATCTCTTAGTTTTCGTCCCAATTCCCAGAGACGGGAAGAATACTCGTTCACGCTTTCCAAGGGGCGTTGCAAACAGCTTGTGAACATTCTTTCAACAGAGACCAGTGAAATTTTGGGAATGAAGCGCTTTTTCACTAGTTTAGAAAAAAGTTCATAGGACTCAATAACGTGAGGGTTTGACTTAATGAATTCGGCAGCGGTACCGCTCAGACGCAGCCGTGCTACGCTCAAGGTTTGCTTCTCACTCCACCCGCTAAGATGACTCACTAACTTAAGATTGTTCAAAAAATCCTCGATGCTTACGTCCCCATCACCGTTAAAACTCGGAATTAAATGAATGTGATGTCCTGAAAATGTTTGTTGCATCGTCGGAGGGGAAACAGGGGCGCTTTCTATCATATTAACAGCGGAAGTGAAATCAATTAAGTTCGTATTGTTTGGTGATAAATCACGCTCCCAAGGCAGAGATTCGCCAAAGCGCCCATACGTGCCCTTGCCACCGAAATCCATTATGATTTAAAGACAATACGGCTAGGACAAAATTCATTCGCCATATGTTAGCAATATAACCGATTCTCGTTAATAAAAAAATGGGCTTAGTTTCCTTTTGGCATTACGCGTAACTACTTCTTAAATCGAAATTCAATCAAACGAATGAAGCATGATGGACGGAAGGCAAGTTGCATTTAAATAAGCCGCTCCAAGACTCCGCCACCCCACACCTGACACCAATATGTCGCGTGGACATAGTAGGGTTGGGTTCGTGTAATCAAAGAGAGCTTTCCTTGCTATACATTTATTGGACTTACTACACAAGGAGTCCGGCCCGGAAGGAAAGAGGAAGCGTAGAGACAACAGCGGAGAAAGCAAGGTTGACTTCTAAGGGGCTCACAGTTTGATTTCAAAGCCGGGGTGATGTCGCGGGGACATGATGCTAGTTCTGATGTTTCGGAAAAGCCAAGTAGATGGCAGTCTCAATACACAATGTCTCGGGGACATGATGCTCGGACATCTAGAAGGACTCATGCGAGCTAGTGTCCTTTTCGCCGAATCCGCGATAGCAAATTTGGCGAACAGTGGCTGGACACAGTCACGCACTACCGAGGTTAACCTGCTCTCTCCCCTTCCGCTAATGATACGGAGTTCGGCGCCCGGTCTTTGTACCCGGGAATTCATATATAAACCCCGAGCGCCCCAACTTGATTGCCAGAATCAAGGAGACATCAGACGAGAGCCTACTACTTTCTTCGGATGTCTTCTAGCAACTCTGCTTTTCCGGTGGTCCAGGTGAGGACCGTCGTGCCAACTCCTTCGGAGACTTCATGTTCACGAAGGGAATTACACAGCGTGGGAATAATCGTCCGCAAGGCAAAGAACCTCCAGCTGTTTTGCCGGGGGTATCTAAGCCTTCGGCAAATTCATCATCAGGTGTTGAAGCCTTGGCTCTCAGCCCGTCGCAGTGCTTGGAGGAGACGAAGGCCCGAAGCGGGACAACGGAGGCAACAGCAGACCTCGGCCCTTTACAGGGCCAGGTGGTGAAGGACACCGCAGGCGGCGTCAAGCGAAAGAAGGCATCTGGAAGGAACCAGAAGCCAGAAGATTCCGCGGTTACGCGGATGCCGAATCTTCAAGGAGACGATAGGGCGGAGCGTGCGCTGAGCACAGAGGAGGGGGAAGGCGACGACGGATTTACCTTGGTTTCTTCCAAGAGGAAGAAAAGGAAACCGCTTCTGACGAACGACGCAGCCGTCCCGGAAGCCACACCTCTACCGGCACCGGAACCTAAGACGCTATGACCACCGCCTAACGTCGTCTATGGGGTCACCGACGTCCAGGAACTGATTGACCAGCTGTCGGGCGACATAGGTGATGCTTTCAGCTTGGAAGTTCGAAGAGCTTTAATCCGGATCATCACCTCCAACAGAGAGGGGCATGAAAAGGCACTCTCCTTGCTGCAGAGCAAGAAAATCCAACACCACTCGCAGCCCATTGAAAGGGTGCCAGGGATGAAGCTGTTCATCAAGGGTATCTCTCGATGGATAGCAGTCGAAAAGGTATCCGAGGGACTCAGATCCCTCGGATACGAAATTCGTAGCGTACGTCGCCTTACGGTCACGGAGGACGGAAAACCGGTCCCCATAGATCGCCACGTAGCGAACGTGGTAAAGACTCCATCGGCCATCGCCCCCGGGGACATCAGCCAGCTCTGCCACCGCTACGTCACTGTGGAGCGTTACCATGGAGACAGAGGTCCACTCCAGTGCAGCAACTGCATGCGGTTTGGACACATCGGCATAGCTTGCTGGTGTGCGAAACGCTGCATGCGCTGTGCTGGAGCACACGCAGTCAAGGAATGCTCCTGAGGAAGGGGAGATGATGCCATCTGTGCGAACTGCGGAGGACCTCATACGGCCATCTCTCGCCGGTGTCCCGCCTTTCAGGAGGCTGAGCGGCGACAACACGCCAACGCACGCAAGCCAGCACCAGGGAAGACGTCGCCCAAGAAACCGGCAGCGGAACCGGGACAAAAACCATTCCGACAAGTCGATCACGCTACAACCTACGGAACAATCCTGAAGTGCCCTTCTCAGGACAAGGTTCAGGCTCTCTCCGGAGAAGAGGGGAACATGGAGGTGGATATCACAGATCCACCCAGGGATGCTGAGGCGGTCCAAGAACCACCACCAGCGCCAGCCGTAGGAGAGGCCAACAAGGGGAACTCGTAACCCCCCAACAGCCTCCCTCCGAAGGAAGCGACCCTTCCTTTTTCTTCCGAAGGGAAGAAAAAGAAAAAGAAGCAGAAGAAGAAATCCCCGATCACCACCGGGAAAGAAGGAAAAGCCATCACGATGCCAACCCAGAGGGTGCTTGGGAACACCTTCCGAACGGCAAGTGAAGAAGGCGAAAAACCAAGCCAGAAACAGGAAAAACGGAGAGAGGGGACATCAACTGATAAGTCTCCAGTTTCCGCAGAGTCCTCGCTGACACCAGACAGAGAGGACCAGGAATTATGGCAGACCATTGCCGTTATTGCATGCACCTTGAAGAAACTCGTCACCTCGACGCAGGGCAAACTCCTCCTCTCACTCCTGGAAGAGCTGGTGCGCAGCAGGATCGGAAATTCAACCAACCATGGCTGAACGACCCGTCCTGCTTGCGCAATGGAACGCCAACGGAATTCTTTGCCGTCGCGAGAAATTACGGGCGTTCCTCCAGGAGAAGGGAGCCATGGTCGCCGCTGTCAATGAGACTTACCTTCGGCCAACGGACGCCTGGAGGTTACCTGGCTGGATCATCTATAGGGCGGACAGGGATCCCAGGCGACAACGACTTAAAACATCAGGAGGTGCGGCCATCCTCGTCCACAGGTCCATCGAGCACCGAGCATGTAGAGAGATTTCTCACCCGCATGCGGAGGCTGTTTCGGTGGACGTACGGACAAGAGGAGGATGGCTCCGGGTCTCATCTCTGTATTTCCCACCCGGGAAACCTTGGGATCCGGATCTCATCCAGTACCTTGCGGGGGACAGCGGACCATCGGTCATCTTGGGGGACCTGAATGCCAAGCATCCTACTTGGAATTAACGGTCCTCGAACCCGAGAGGAGAATCCCTGCGTCAGCTAGCAGATGCAAAAGGCCTAACCATCTTAGGACCGGCGATACCCACGCACGAACGAGGGGACGTTTTAGACATTGCGATTGCTCACCATGTAAGGACGTCCCTGAGTTTGTACACATGCGTGGAACTGTCGTTGGACCACAACCCGATCATCCTGGCAGTGGGGAGCCGAATCCCAGTTCTGTCTTCCACCCGGCAATTGGATCTGTCGTCGGCCGACTGGAGCAGTTTCCACAACGTCATCGCTGAGGAGCTGCCAAGAGAGCCACTGGAGCCGACTTCACCGGAGATGGCCGATCAAATGGTCAGCCACCTCACCTCTGCAATAGACGGCGCAATGAAGGCCTCGATACCGCTTAAGGAACAACGGAACTCGTATCTTCGGGTTCCACTTCCAGCGGCGGTTAGAGGCCTCATTTCGCGGCGAAACAACGTGCGGCGCCAATGGCAGAAATATCGTAGAGCGGATGTGAGAAGGCAGCTCTCAGAGCTCAACGTTGCGGTACAGGATGCCCTCCGGGAGGTCCGATCGGGCCACTGGGAGGCGCACCTGGGGGAGGAGCTGCTATCGGAAGACGGCAACGAGGACCTGCCGTCGGTGTGGAAGATATGCCGGAGGCTGCGGGCCCCTCAAAGACTTGGCCCGATTATTACCGACGGAGACAGGGAGGCACGATCTCCCATGGAGAAAGCGGAACTGCTCGCTGATCACTTGGTCTGCAGCTTTTCACCCAATCCTTGGGAATTCCGCTTCTGCCGAGATTGAAGACTTGAGAGAAAAAATGGAGGCGTTTGAAAGAGCCGGAGACGCCGATCTGAAAGACGCCTCGGAAATTCCGAGATTCGACGAGAAGGACGTCAAAGAGGCAATACGTCGCCTCCGCACGAGGAAGGCCCCCGGAAGCGACAAAATTCCCAATGTGGTCATTCGGGAGCTTCCAAAGGCGGCGGTGAGGTCCCTGACAAAGCTCCTAAATGGCTGTTCAGGATTTTCTACTTCCCGACCACTTGGAGAAGAGCGAGAATCGTCTGCCTGCCGAAGTCGCAGAAATTTGAGGTGGGTCCCGGAGAATTCCGGCCTATCTCCTTGCTCGACGGCTTCGGTAAGATATTCGAGCGACTGCTGCAACGGCCGCTGACTGATTTCGTCCGGGAGAATGACATCCTCCCGGAGGAGCAGTTTGGTTTCCGTGCGCAGCCTTCCACAGTCCATCGGCTGGTGCGAGCGGCGGATTTCATCACGGACAGCTTCAACAGGAATAGGGCGGTTGCTGGGGCCTTCCTCGACGTCAGTAAGGCGTTCGATCGCGTCTGGCATCCGGCTCTCTTGTTGAAGATGAGACGACTCCATTTCCCACCTTGGATTGTTCGGATGGTTCACTCCTATTTGAGAGACAGGACATTCACCGTGCAATGGCTCGGGGCGAATTCAGGGGTGCGTCGGATCTCCGCCGGCGTGCCCCAGGGATCAGTCCTCGGACCACTGCTTTACAATATCTACTCCCACGACATTCCAACTCCACGTGGGAACCTCGAGATCCTGTCTCTCTATGCCGACGATACGGCCCTCCTGTGCTGCTCCTGGCAGAAGGTGACCGCGGTGCGAAGACTGAAGAGCGCTGTGGCGGATCTCCTAGAATGGTACCGCCGATGGCGCTTTGCTGTTAACACCCAGAAGACGAAGGCGATCAGCTTCCATCCGGGAAATGGTCGGCCGCCAGGAGTGAACCTAACAGTGAATGGAGTCGCCCTACCGTGGGAATCCGAAGTTACCTACCTCGGAGTGCTGATGGACCGGAAACTCCTTTGGAACGCCCAAGCGCTTCGTGTACGTAGAAAGGCATTCGCGGCGCTTAATCGGCTCCGGCCGATTATCCGCCCGCCGGTCCTGAGCATGGACACGAAGCGTAGACTGTACCAAGCGTGCGTGCTGCCTGTCATCACGTACGATGCTCCGGTACGGTCAGGAGTGTCGCGAACGAGTCTCGCTCAAATTCAGGTGGTGCAGAATTCTGCTCTTCGTGACATCATGGCACGCGGTCGTTACGCCCGCGTTTCCGATATGCACGAGGACGGAAAGCTGGAAACCCTGGACGTCCTTCTGCCTAGAATATATGGAAAATTCTTCAAAAAATCGGCAGAAGCGGAAGTAAAAGTAATTCTCCGGGTTGGCGACATAAGGGTCTGGCCATGGGACCGCTACAAACTGTCAGCTATCAAAAGGGCCCTAAAAGACATAAGAGAATGTAATGGCTCTTCTCTCATATGTTCGCAATCTTTTTTTTTCCCTATAATCCATATCAGCCTTGTCATCAATGCACCTGATGGTTCAGGAGATCTATTATACCCTGTGGTCCCTTCAGATAAAGGGGAAGTAGGTATCTTCTATATGGACTGCTGGTCATGTGGGAATACCAGGCATTGAAAAAGCTGGCAAAGCAGCAAAGGAAGCCCTGGTCAATCTCAAAACAGACTCAGCATTGCTTCCTGTGGTAGACGTCGGGGCTGCCTTGCGGAATTTGGTTCTGAACCAGTGGAAGGAAGCTTGGTGATTCTTGCAAAACAAGGAACATAAGGCCATAAATTTGGTTGTTTTGACAGCGCCCTCTTCTATCTGGAACATTCAGAGGGAAGAGGTCAGGATCACGAGCCTGAGAATAGGGCACTTAGCCCTCACACACTCTTCATGGAGACAAAAGTGCAACCTTGCTGCAATGTTTGTAACTTGCGCCTGATTGTGACTCAGAAATAAATTATAAAAGGCCAGATACCTTTTTTAAAATAAGAGGTAATTTAAGCAATAGTTTAGAATCGGACTCCAACTCTGTAGGGAAGGTTTCCGAGTTTTTAAAGGAAACTGACCTGAACGGACAACTTGAGTTTCCGTTTCTTTATTTTTAAATAATTTTGTTTTTAACTATTTATGTGTTTTTTTATACATTGATATATTTATTAAATTGGTTTGAGGTTTTAAATGTTTAAAAAGTGGTGCAAAAAGAACCACTATTACTACGGGTTTGTTTCTTTGGGTAAGATCATTGCCTTCAGCTGCGAGATCTCAATGAAAATGTTGGTTAGTACGGAAGAGAGGGGTGATCAAATGGCTGCACTTTATTGATGTTCAATGTGCTTATCATTCCAAAGGAAGTATGAGTTCCTGAGGCAGAATTTGTGAGGTCCAGGTTAATCCTTAGCTAATCCCAGTGAGGTGAGGTTTTTGATGAGTAGCATGGAGTAATCAATGGGCGTATTTGTGAACAAGGAGATGACATCAAAGGTCACCAGCATGTTGACTTCTTGGACTTCAGCATTCCGAATAATGTGAATGAAATCCATGGAAGTTTTAGCAAAAAAGTCAGTTTTTCTGGCGAAGAGTTGAAGAGCATGTGCAACATATTGCGCTAGCTTGTGGGTTGGTGCATCGATGTTGCTGACGATGGGTCGTCAGCAACATCGATGCATCAACACCTTAAGTGCCATCAAAGCACGCGGAAATTTGGAAACTAAGAAATTAGATCTTATTCTCAATCTAATTCGAAACATTTCATTCTTCACTTGTTTGTTACCGTTGCCACGGCAAAAGCGTCACCAAATGAACGAATCAAAACAAACATTATTGCGTACTTCAGAAAAAGCATTCTTTACACACTCACAGACCATAGGCTTTCCTTTCCAACTGAATGACATGGAGCAAATTCTTAACGGTATGGCTTCTCATTTGCGTAAACAAGGATATGCTGTTTCAGGTTGCTAATCTTAGTGAATGTATTTTGGAAAGAATGGACGGGTGAGATCTTTTGTGAGATATATGCCTTTTAAATTTGGAGAACACCTAATTACATACACAACAATAATACTTGCTGCTGAGATAGCCATGTTTTAATTGCTTTGGGCTCTGCTTGAATTGACTGCAGTATCAATCTCTGTAGAAAATATATTTGTAAATGTTCCTTTTTGAAGTAGTTAAGATCTATGTTTTTGGTAGAATTGAACGGGAGTCAAGTGTATCACGACAGCTATAAACATCGTCAATAATGTTTAGAAAATAGTATTATTTCACATGCGCAATGATCAAACGATACATTGAGTCAAAATCATTCAAAATGGATTGTTTAAATACAATGGTTATAAATAGGAAGATTCGATATTTAAGTAGTTAACGAAAAATTAGATTTTTATGGTGTTCTGTAGTGAGGGACCCATTTATTTAATATGCTGAATCAATTCGCAAATACACCTATTAACGCCACAAATCCCTTGCTGTTGTGAAATACTCCTTTTTAATTATGGTGATTGTGACCTGAATTCATTTCTTCTTCTACATTCTGTTCGATTGGCATTGCTTCTATTCTTGAAAATGCCATTATTTAAGGATACAAGTGTGACCTTTATATTTCAAATGCATTTAATGTACTCACTTTCACAGCAAACCGATAATGGTTGATTATATGCAGTTTAATTGAGTACACTATGCATTTAGACGGGCTTTATTTTTATGCAAATTCAGAATCATTGGAAACAAAATTTAATTAAATATTGGAGCAATGTAAGACTATAAGAAGTCTCCTTGAATTTGAGTGTTTGTGTACAATAATTAAAAAATGTTTAACATCACCAATATAATGGCATGCTCATTTAAACTGTTAAATTCTCATTAAATATGATGAACGATCATGCATCTATTGTCCTTTGATTATGGAGAATTTAGTAAACCAAAATGTGCAAACATAATAAAATGACACCCATCATAATTTCTGTCAAATTTCCTTGAAGAATTAGCAGTTTTAATGTAGCGTTCTTGGTTTTTTTTTTGATGAATTCACCAAACTCAAAGGATTTCATTTCCACCTTACTCATCTCTCAATAAACAATGAGTGTTACAAAAACAGTGTAAAAAAACATATAGTTTTACATTTGAATGTCCACAATATGAAATGCGCTGTAAGTTGATGAAATTCCACAAAAAATAGTATTATTTAGATTTGCTCTACCCCTCATGGTGTACAATCATGACTCCACAGCTAATTAACAATGGTCTGCAGAAATCACGTTGTGGTGTATTAGCAAGGGAGCAAAAATCTCTCTTGTGTAGTAGCAAGATTCGTATGATATGTTTAGGGAAATGACCCCATAACTCATCACTGTAATTAAAATGACATGGAAAGAGGACATGGCCAAGTGTTAAACGATACTCATTTGAAATGAGAAAGGTGAGCTTTAATCAGTTCATTACAGATCTGACTGATGTGAGTCTTCCTGTTAAGTTTCCTATCTATATTAATTCCTAGTATTTTAGAATTTTCAACATCAGTACATTTTTATATACTATAACTGCATACATAATGCTGAGTTTTGTTAGTATTTAAACGTAAATGATTAATATGAAACCTGCCTGGTTAGCCTGTCTTTGAGTGGCTCTGAAACGTACCTTTGCATCTTCTAGATTTTGATATTTTTGCAAACAAAAAGCATGATAAGGATATAAAACATATGTAGGTTTAATTTTACAGGGCAAATCAGTAATCATGATGATACCAAAAATAGCTCAAAGACTAGAAATCCTTCTTGAAAACATGGGCATTGAAATTATTATTGGAAGCCGAATGAGGCCATGTCTTTATGGACAAATTAACCTTAGAACTACTAAAAATTTAAGAGAAATTAGGTAAATCAGACTGTTGTGCTAAGATACAATTTTCAAGGAAATAATGAAATTAACTCCTAATAATAATAATCTAGAAGGAACTTGAATCCTTAAATGAAACATTTCTATCCTGTTCCTTCCCTTTCCTTGCTTGCCTCACATTCTCCCCTCTATTACCATCTTGAACAGTCCCCTGTTGGTGAATATGCCCTTCATCCATTTTTACTGCCTCAATAGGATTTCTCCCAACCAACACCTCTCTTCACCCACCATACCAAGTACTTTCTCATTGGTTTTCTTCTCGGTCCATTTCACCTTCTCCATTTTCTCCACACCCACATGTCAAAAGCCTCCAGTCCAAGACTATCCTCCTGCTTCAATGACCACATTTCCTTATATAACTATGCACCATATGTAAGTTTCCCGAGTCTTTTTTTAATATCCTTACTCAACGTCCCTGTCATCAACTCTCTCCTCCTTATGAAAGCCTCTGCGCCTAGCGTAATTCTTCTCCATACGTCCCTACTACTTTGACGGTGTTGGTCCAAAATGATTCAGAGATACGTCAACTGTTCTACCTGCATAAGTTTTTGCCCCCCATTTTAATGTTTAGCTTAGCTTTTTCATTTCTAGAAAATTGCATAACCTTTGTTTTATTAATATTGATTCTCATCCCATACCTGTCGCCCTTAATTTCTAATTCACTGAGCAATGCTTACAACCCCTTCTCTGACTGACAAACTAAAGCTTAATTAATTTATTTTTTCATACTCCGAGTGTATCCGATACCCATGGTGGGCCCTTCTCGGGCTAATTGATGGTTCCTGATGAAGTGATCCTCAGTTTAATTGTGTGCAGAGAATCGCGATGAGGTAATAGCACGTGTCTTAAAATAATAATTCGTTAGCTCAGCACAGATTAGCATATCCCACCTGTCCGAGATAATACGGAACTTCCGATTTAAAGACGTACACGGGCACATGATAATCAATGAGAAACTGTCACGTACACTGAATAAATCACTAGTCCAACCGTGCAACCCCTCACCTGACACCAATATGTCGCGAGGGGGGTTTCTATGGTGCGACACAAAGGGTATCAGGGAAGGTCAGAGTAACTACACCGAGTATTACCAAAGCAGCCGTATATTACCCAACATCAGTCATAATGCACCATTTACATAAGTATAAGCAAATTATGGATGGCTAGACCCTCGGTAAACCAACGCGAGGGCGGACAGAATTCAAATGGCAGAAAATTCCCAGGGACAGGATAAATGCTGGGTGGACGCGGTCACGAAACACATAACCTAGGCAGAGCCCTCGTCCGTCGGAAAGGAAGGGAGTATTGCAGGGTGGACGAGGTTAAACGAACGTAACCTAGGCAGAGCCCTCGTCCGAAGTTTAGTCAGGAATAGGACACACTGTCGCGACAATCGCAACATAGCCGAATCATCGTGCCCTACCGGTCACCGCCAGATAACCAACTGACTGCTTTTTGCCCGGCGACCAGGGCTTTTATACCCAATTTAGGAGTCAGGGGAGGAATACTTTTGAAACATTGTCTTTGGTCACGTGGGACATTCGCAGGAGCCAGGGAAGGAGTACCATGTCGCATACTTGCGACAATAGATATAAAGTTTTGCAAAGTTACCATCTAGAATTTCGTTCAAGTAAAATGAGCTCTGTTGTTTAAAATATTAAATCTTCCTATTTACGCCACACATGGAAAGAATGGACTGGTGAGATCTTTTATGAAACATATACATTTTAATTTCTGGAGAACATCAACTTACATTCACGACAAGATTACCAGCTGCTGAGATAGTTGTCTTTTAATTTGTTCTGATGATAAACTCTGCTTGAATTGACTGGAGTATCCATCTAAGTGTAGAAAATATATATGTTAATGCTCCTTTTTGAAGTAATTATGGTCTATGTTTCGGATGGAATTGAACAGGAATCATGTGCCAACCTACAGCTGTAAACAGTGTCAATATAAATTGAATATAATACTTAATAATGTATTCCATGATAAACCAATACATTAAGACCAAATTATTCAAAGTGGATTTTTAAAATAAAATTTATTGAAAGATTCAATATTGAAAAATTAAACATAAAATAAACTGTATTTAATACACGCTCGGTAGAAGATAGGGCTTCTTAAGTTATTTCCATAGCCATTTTGCAATTACCCAATTGGGTGCCACTAATCCCATATTATGAAGCACTCCTTTTTAATTAAAGTGTTTGTAAAATGAATTCATTTCTTCATCTTCATTATATTTGATTGGCATCTATTGGCTTAGAAATGCCATTTATTTTAGAATATATGTATGACATATATAAGTCAATTGTTTTAAATGCACGCGATTTCAAAGCCAATTAAAAATGACTGATTCCATACAGGTTCATTGAGTATATTTTATTTATTTTTATAGGCTCTATTTTCATAAAAAATTCAGAATCAATCAAAACAGATTTCGATGAAATATTGGAACAGTTTAAGACGATGAGAAGTCTCCTTGAATTATAAAGTTTGTGTTCAAAAATTATAAAATATCAAACCAATTTAATGGCAGACTCATTTAAACAGTTATTTATTCATTAATGAATTCATTGTCATTAAATTTTGGACAAATTATCAACCCAAATTAACATAAACATATTAAATATTAATCTTCATTACCTCAGAATAAAACATCCAGAAACGGACATATTTTCCCAGATTTATGAAGAAGGTTTGATTGCCCAATTGCTTGATGCGTGAGTGTTTTGGTGTCCGATGGATTCCCAGCAACATCACTAACCACCAATTCCAAGATTTCCTTTGACTGCTTCTCATCCTGTTTATTTAGAGATTGATGAAACTGCTGGAATTCTTCAATGCTTTCGGGCATTAATTGATGATTACTCAATTGAACTAATAACTGTGGAAATCAAGTTATATGCTGACCACTGTACTGATTCTTTTGTTTAAAAAAAATCAAGTTTTATAGATTGGTAGTGTATAAATACTATTAATGAAATTAGAAATTAGTACTAATGAAATTAGTATGTTGTTTTGCATTGATCATTCTTCATAAAACTATGAGCAAACCAGTTCAAGAAAGATATTTGTCAAAGAGGCAGAATATTCTCACTCCATTCTCTTCCAATTTTATGCCATAGCATAGATATGTGCTCGTCAAACACTATCTGCATTTTGCAGACAATGGTACCTTTATGAGGGATAGACATCCTTGTGTCAAGCTGAATGAAATTAGCCCTCTGCTTGTATTTCTCAACAAAAAGTTCTCAAGTTTAATGACACCTAAGAGGAAGATTTCTATTGATAAAAATGTTATTCTGTACAAGGATGAGCTCTCACTGATGCAGTATGTTTCCCTGAAAGGAGCCAGATTTGGGGTAGAAACCTTTAGATTTGCTAAGCCTATGTCTGGATATATATGGTCATTTAATATTTTTTCTACAGGAAAAAGGTGGATCATGATAGTCCAGGAGGGTAGAGCATTGGACTATTGACCGGAGGGTCCTGAGTTCAAACCCCAGGCAAGGCACTCAGGGCACCTGATGCTCCACTCAAGCTATGTGATTTTTTCTGGTACCAATCTTCCTGGTAAACCTTATCTGCCACAGTGAAAGTAACTGGCTCCCCTTAATACCCTGATGTGTGAATTTCACAGACGGTATAGAGCTAAGTACTGGGTGAACTCTACCTTCACCCATAAACCGACCTTCCAGCATTGATTACTGTGTTTATGGTACACAGGAAATGGTCAGTATTGAACGTGGAATATACCAATGATCCTAATACATCCTTAGATTGTGCTAGCAGTAATGAAACCTCTGCTAGGTCAAAGATTATGTCCTGACTGCAGACAACTATTACACCTCCTCATAGCTGGCTGATTTATTGGCTATGAAAGGAACCGATAGACATGGGACATTGAGAATTAAAAGGAAGGAAGTACTAGATGACGTATAGACTAAAGAAGTTGAAAAAGGAGGAATGACTGCCCTCCAGCAAGGCAAAGTGATTGCTATGAATTGGGAAGATAAGAAGGCCGTCAAGTCTCTGTACCTTTACAGTACATAATACGGAATTTGTGGAATATAAATGAAAAGGATATGGTGCTATAAAAGCCAAAAGTTGCTGTTGTGTACAATAATACAATAGGTGGAGTAGAAAGGGAAGATCAGCACCTGACAAATTTCCCCATTATGAAAAAAGGGGGGCAATAAATATTTAAAACATTTTTCACTTGTTGGACCAGGGCACATGGAATGGATTTCTGTTGCAGAGAAAGGGTGGTGGACCAAAGGGTAAGTTCAGAATTTAGAATCAAACTAATGGAAGATGTAATGGAAGGGTACATTGCATATGCTATAACATGTGAGGGTAGAAGGCCTTCAGTAGAACCAAATCCTTGATCCTCTATGTAAGTTACAATTTCCCAAGTATATTCCACCTACAGAGAAGAAGGAAGAGCTTTGTAGGATGTGTGCAGTTTGTTGTGCCAAAAGGGATGGAACAAGCAAAAAGATTGGAAAAGAAGTGAGATGTCATTTCCAAGCATGTCACAGCCGCTAAGAACAGACATGTGTTTTTATGAACGGGAGGAGATTTTCGTGTGTTTTAAAAATATGGTTAAAAGAATTCGTAAATCATGCCTTAAGTTTCTACGTCATTTCATTTTAATCCCCATGTTGTTTCGTCATCCTGTTTTTCAACAGGAATTAATAATTCTAAATCGTCGATGACTTCATTTGCGTGTGACTGATCCTGAGCAACTTTCATTTGCCACTTTGTTTGTAATTCAAATTTCGAAAATTATGAAGAAATGTTGCTGTTTCTCTCGCTTTTAATACAAAAAACATTCTAAATTAAAATAATTTTATTAGAATGAGCCAATTGCAACATGCCATACATCTTCAATTGTTTTCATTCTGAATATTTTGATTATGCCGATTAAATCGTAAATAATTTATTTCACTTTTTCCACGTTTTTTCATTGGTCGTTGTTGATGCAAAAGAAGAATGGGGGTCCTGCTACCGACCGACCAATCGATGCTTATGGACTGCGCCGTTAGGTGCATCTTATATCAATATCCAGCTATGATGATCAATGGTCGTAGGTTATAAGTGGTTCATGGGCGAAGTTAAGCTAGTGAGTATATTTTAGTGCAGTTTGTGACAGTATTATATTTGGAGATTATGACAGCCCATTTATGCTTGCTTTAGCACAATTGTATCTGAAATGGGGATTATCAGGGTAATCCCATAAAGGTTCTAATAATGGGTTACCAGTATTTCCTATTGCTTGTTGGAATGACGTGGCTAGGTCGCTTAGATATGTTGGAAGGTCCGGTATTTTTAGATCCGTGTGAATATCTGAGTTTCTTACAAACCAGGCGTCGTTGGCAAGGGTTCGTAGAGTATTATTTTGGAAGCGTGTCATTTTCTTCAATTTGGTTGCGGCTATTGAACCCCAGGCTGGGTAGCCTTCAGATAGGTCGTATCATAGATTTAAATAACAGTACCTTGGTGAGAAGACGGAAGGGACTGGTGTGTTTTATGAGGGGATAGAATAAGAAAGCGGCTGAATTGGCCTTGTTGAGTGTGTGCTTGACAAGTGAGTTTACTGTCCATTTGTACACCAAGAAATTTAGCCGATGATGCCTGGGGGATTATTTCCCTGCCATAGTGGAAAGGAGTGATGTGAGGATTCTTCCATTTTCTGGCGTAGTTTACGTTTACCCATTTTGTGGTGTTAATGGTTAGTTTCCAATCGGTCATCCACTCTGCTATGCTCTTAAGGTGTTCTTGGACATTTTTTGCGGCATGATTTGGGTCAAAGGAAGTTGACACTCTAGCTGAGTCATCCGCATAGAGGTAGGTTTTGGGTCGGAGGGGAGGTCGTTAATGTAGAGGTTGAATAGGACGAGTGACAAAATTGATCCTTGAGGAAAACCTGCGGATATGGACCGGGTAGTTGATTTGGCATTGTTAAGGGCTAAAAAGAACGTGCGGTTTGAAAGAAAGGAGGGGATGGTCTTATTTAGGAATACTGATATGTCGGTTTTAAGCAGTTTATGTATTAAACCAGTTTGCCAGAACTTGTCAAAAGCTCTTTGGAGATCAAAGAAGACTACTTGGGTGTGGTTGTGGATGTTGAAGCCGAAAGTGATCTGTTCAACCAATCTTGTTATTTGCTGAGTCATGGAATGGCGACGGCGGAAGCCAGTTTGCTCAGGTCTGATCAAGTCTAGGGCCAAGATTTCTTGTTGTAGTCTGTTTAAGATGCATTTTTCTAGAAGTTTGCCCATGCAGGGGAGCAGGCCACTGGGTCTATAGCTCAGGATATAAGAAGGATTTTTATCAGGTTTTGGAAGGAGTATTATCTTAGCCGTTTTCAATACCTTTGGGAAGTATGATTGGGAAAGACAGGCGTTGAGGATAGAGTGTGGGTGTTTGATTAAAGATTTAGGAAAGTTTTTCAGATGAAGGTATGAGATTTGATCAGGTCCCGGTGATGACTTGGTTTTGGAGTGGGACATAATGGAGTAAAGTTCTTGAGGAGTAATTTCCAGGAATATTTGGAATGGGCAAAGTGACAGGCCAGAGATGCTGATCAACGCTTCTGAATCCAACAAGGATGTATTATTGTTTTTAAAAATGCATTCGAAGGAGTCGGCAGAGGTATTTGCTTTGTAGCAGTCATCGTATAGTGCTCTCCAATTATGTGGTATTGGCGGGGTGGGTACCTTTTTCCTTCGCAGACAGTGGGCTAGGGTCCATACTGAATTGTCCTTATGTGAGAGTGAACTTATTTTCTCATGCCAAAGTTTTTCCCAATGTGTTCTAGTTTTGGATGTTACAAGGTTTCGAAGTGCACAGAAGCCGATTTATTCTTGGCGGAGATGAGTGCATTGCCAGAGGGCTCTGGCCTTGTTTCTAAGTGAAATCAAGTGCAATATATCCAGAGGTAGTGTGGCACCAGCGATGGAGGCTGGAGAAGGAGGTTAGCAAGAGCGATGAATGATTTTGGTTAAGGTGCTTGTAAAATCTTGAGCCGCTTTCTCTATGCTGTCTGGAGTGCTAGCAGGAGATGGGACAAGGTTAATGGCCAAGCAGTTTTCTTTAAATAGTTTCAAATTAACTCTTCTAGTTGGTTCTGGTTGTATGAAGGAGGGTAGGAATGCAGTAAAATATGGGGCAGTGGTCCGAGGCTGAATTATCTAGGTTAAGGATTTGGAATGTGATATCTGCGGATAATAGAACTACATCCAGGGTATCGGAGGAGTGGGGGTGATGATGGAAGTGGGTAGGGAAAGGCGGTGAGTGAATTGCGATATTTTTGGTAAATAGGAGCTTATGAAGGGCTCGCCTTCGTGTTGTAGTGGTTTTTCAAGCTTTTGTTTTTTGATTTTTATGCCATTTATGTTCCATTGTAAAAATTTAAGGAAGTGGTTGTTTATTTGTGAATAAGGCACCATTTACAAGTTGAAGAAGGGCTGGTATAAGGTCATTGGTGATGATGCTAATAAGGGTTTTATTGTCAGTAGGAGAGAGAAGTTTCGTAATTATGTTCAAAGGAGCAGTTCTTATATTTGTGGTTGATGATTGGTCATTGATTGAGGGAGAGTGTTCTCCAGAGGGTGGCGGAGGGTGTTGATCGGAGGTTGGGGGAGAGTTAAGAGATGATTGAGGGGTCTCCACGATTTCGGTTTGATGGTTTTGCCAAGGGTTACGGAGAGGAGGTAACGACTGAGAATTTGTATTTAGGTTCGGTTGCTTCGAGGGCTCGTGCATGGTTGTAGGGCTTCCATGCCATGCCGCCACCTAAAAACAGGGGTAAGGGATTATCTAGCGGTGAGGGTAAAAGGTTACGCATATGAGCTAGGAGACTTCTTCCGTCTCTCAGGTCCTCTATGTCTGCGGTAACCGAGCTTCTAACTTTACCTGTTCTGGAGGGTCCTCTCCAACGGGAAACTAACTTCCGTGCTTGACCACTTGGTGCTTGCTTGGTGCTTGCTCTTTCGATAAGTGAGCAATGCGAAGCCCAGTTGTTCGTCCCAATCAGAGTGGTCTTGGGCTGCATAATGGGAAGTCACGGAAGCAAAGGAATGGTGTGCATGCCCTAGACGACCATTTGAGGTGGGGTTATATGGAGAGAAGTGAAGATAGATTTTATTTTCAGTTCCCTGCAAACGTTTTTAATTAGTTCCGAAGTGAAGTTTCCACTTCTGTGTGCCAGTAAATATTTAAGCACACCCTGACGGCAAATTACGTGCTCGACAAAAAATCCTGCTACTGTTTTGGCCGATTGATCTGGAATCGTAAAGGCTTCATGATATCTTGTGAAATAATCTTGGCGAGTTAAATGATATCGGTTAACTCGGAGGGATAGGGGTAGTGACGTAATTTTCCTATAATCTGCACGCTAATCGTCATTCCTTTCACTGGAGTGATGGATAGGATGAGGTCTTCCCCAACCCGCTGGTCGGGGTCATCCCGTTTCCCGAGGCCATTCGGTTTGATCGCTCTGGACAATTAATTGAAAGGGGGCCAAATTCCTTACATATTCCGATGCATAGCGGGGGACAGTCTCGGGAAATATGTCTCCTTGCTCCGCAGTTAAAACAAGCTCGAGTTTTAGAGCGACAATCGCGAGCTATGTGGCCCGCGCACCCACAGGAAAAGCATTTTGCAGCGTATCCGGTAGAGCTCAAGAGCACCACAAAAGACGAGATTCCTACGTAATGAGCGCGCTTTATGTCCAAACCCAGGGGGGACAGGGAATTAACGTTTCTTTCTATATCGGACAGGGATACGGTGGGTACGTCATGAGTATCTAATTTTGCGATCGACTTTAAGAGGTGCTCAAGGTTGGCGTCGTTACTTGCCAGGTTCAGGTATCGGTCATCAATAACACTTTCATTTATCATTGGCAGTGGAAATATTTGTTTGCAAGGAAGTACTTACACTTTGGAATTCAGTTAAGGTGGGTATGTAATTTACTCCATCGCTGGCCGAACACCCAGATGCAAGAGTTAGGGTGCCTTGCTTACTGATGGATAACTTGGAGTATTGTTGAGGGCAGTCGATAGTTAATTCGGTGACGCTACTGAGGCTAAAGCGCCACTTTTCAGGCGTTTCGCCCTTGATAAACATTGCAAATGGAGACTGAGCTAATCCTATCTGGCAGTTCTGCTTTATGAGTTTTGTTTTCCGGAGAAAAATGGCAATGTTACAGGAGCGGGAGTTATGAGTTAGTATTGGGTAAGCCTGAGGAAACACGATCATGCTTTCAGTTCTACATTGCTGTGAGTAGTCGTAGGGTAAGAGTACAAAGTTGCTCTGTTCCGTTGAGACGGCCAGATAAGGCGAGTCAGGCTGTATGAGGACAGATTTATTCCCACCATCGGTGGTCGGGAAAGGTAGCGCTCGCAACACCTTGAAACTCATTCCCTTTTGCGTCAACGGCAGTATTATGAGTAATTTGATGTCGCCCATCCGCCGGATCACTCTCACGCTAGCAATGTCGTACATGATCGCGATTTTGTGGTCCAGATCGCGGGGGAGCGACCAATCGGGCTGCAGCGCTCCGGAAATACTTTTCAGGATACCCTGGAACTGGCTGGGAGGGATTAGGGAAGGTATGGACTTCCCAGCCTCGGCGAGTCGCACTTTAGCCTTGACAAGGTCTATCTCATGTTGCAGTTCAGCGATGTGGCGAGTGAGGGCAATAAAAGCGGTATGGCTGTAGCTGAAGACTTTAAAAGCGTATTTTGTTGAAGCTATAGTCTCAGTATATGCTTTGATACTCTTTTCTATATTTTTTTTTGCATGAGTTCTAGGGCTTTCCCTGTCGAAGAAATCATGTCTTTTAAGTGTATTGGATGCGTTGGACAGAAATGTATATCGCGCATTTAGGGCATGTTCGGTGCGAATGGATAACCCTTCTATTTTCTTATCTAATGTTTGTATCTGATGGTCGGTCGCCGTGCCTGTAAAAAAATGCAGTCCGTAACCGACCACGTCAAACAATCCTCTGCCCTTACGAGTTGCTTCGGTGGCTCCAATTAACATTTCTAATTGCCTTTCCAAATTGTTTAAGTTGAACCGTACACTTTGTTAGATATAGCAAATCATATTAGAAAAGAGATATTACCAAAGTGAAAAAACATGCTCGCGTTTGGTTGTGCTGTTAATTTTAAATTAATCTCATGGAATTGGGTGTTCTGTCGTTTAACTATGTCCACTGCAGCTGTTAGCTGAGGTATGTGAAGGTCTATGTTCACTATCCATTCACTCACTATCAAGTACAATGGTCCTTTCGGGACGAAAAGCAGACCAGAGGTGTTTGCTCCACTCAACAGTCCTATTGTCACTAGACACACAGTCTGTACGGTAAGGAGTTCCATGGTTTCTATAAGGAGGAAATTAAAGGTTAGATTAGAATATATAGTTAATGCGGTCGCAGAGCTCACATGGCGATCTCGCGATCTCCTTTATTTTGTTGGATTAATTGTCTTTTCCGTCTTTTATTGAGAATACGTCGCCTACGCTTATGCTCTTTCCGCGACGGGGGGTATTCCCTCCTTTTTTCAATTCCGGCTGGGGGACGAGGCGCTGAATCTTCCAATGTTAAATTTGAAACTGCAGTTTTGAACACAATGGGGAGGGGGGGCAAGTTGGAGTTTGTGAAGTATTCACCGGCTTCCACGACAGCGGTTGGTGGACTGCTTTGTCCGTCGAAGGGTGAGGAGGCAGGAGAGGAATCCCCTCCTCTCTCTTCGTTGGGCGGGATCTCCGGTGTTGAGAGATTGCGACCCGGCGTGGGTGGCGGTCCATCCGCCTGGGCTGGAGGCGAAAACGGTGGGGTTTCATCCCACCAGGAGTAGTTTCTTCCCTGGGTTGGTGACGCTGGAGCTAGACCCTCTCCATCTCCTGCGGAATACATTGGCTGGCTGCGTTGCCCTTCCCCATGCTGTAGATACCGGAAGGCACTCCAATACTCATCACCGCCACCCAGGTGTTGTCGCACGGGAGAAGGGAAGCGACCCGGTGTGGGCGGTGGTCCATCCGCCTGGGCTGGAGGCGAAAGTGGTGGGCTTTCATCCCACCAGGAGTGGCCATCGGCCGCCGGAAGGCGGTCGTAGATTGGAGGTGTCTCGCCAAACAATTCTTTGATCTTCCTTGCTACCTTCTTTCTCCGTAGCAATTGTCTTACTGCTATTACTCGGGCCATACCTAATAGGCAGATACAAGGGAGGGAAGTAGGGTAAATTAAGAGCGTATCCTCCCGGGCAGGGGCCGCAAGTCATAAAATATTTCTGACGATGGAGGATGATTTTGGAGATTTTGCCCTTGAGGAGGGTCGGTCGGTGAACCATTGTTTATTTTATCTGGCTGCGGAATGTGGACTTGATTATGGTTGGTCTGGGCGCCTTGCTCAGTCTCGAACTCGTCAATCACGCGTCCTGCTTGTGCGTAATTAGGTGGCGGTTCGGGCTCTGGTGGTTGTGGAAGCAAATTCCTGTGGTGCGCTGTCAGAATCCTCCCGTCCCGGATATTCTCAGTGTCAAAGGTCACCTTACTTCTAACTTTGACTACCTTGTAGGGGCCAACCCACCTCGAAGGAAACTTTTTTGACTGCCCGGGCGTAAGTACCAAGTTGCGCAGCAACACGAGTTGCCCGTTAAGAATAGGCGGCAACCGTAAGTTCCTATTGTATTTATAATGCTCATTTTGTATGTTACGCTGGTTATTCTCTGCCGCTTGCGCGCGCGCGATTTGGAGCCGGCGTTGCAAAACGTGATCGTACGGGGGTACCTCCGTGTAACACGGTAGGAGGGGTCGTAAGACATCATCCCAAGGCATATCCAATTCCCTCCCATATAAAAGGTAAGCAGGAGTTTGCTCTGTGATTCGATGTTTGCTATTTCTGTACACAAATAATGCAAAATTTAGTTGATCGTTCCAATCCGAGTGGTCTTGGTTGACATAGTGAGAAATAACGGCGGCAAAAGATTGGTGCGCGCTCTCCAGCCTACCATTGGAAGCGGGATTGTAAGGGGAGGTAAAAATTGTCTTTACTTTCAATAGATCACAAATTCGACTCATACGCTGTGATGTGAAATTGGCACCTCTGTCAGTGAGAAGGGTGGCTGGCACCCCATGACGGCAAATGATCTGCTCTACGAAGGCTCGAGCTACAGTTTCTGCGGATTGATCGATGATAGGTATGGCCTCCGGATATCTCGTAAGATAATCTTGACATGATAGTATGTAGCGATTGCCTCTATTGGATACTTTTAATGGACCAATTATATCCAAAGCAATTTTCTCGAACGGATGTGACGCTTCGGTGACAGGTTGAATAGGTATTCTTTCCTTTCTTCCCTTTCGTTTCTTGCAGCTCACGCAATTACTAAGGTAATTTCGAGTGTCGGCGTAAAGCCCGGGCCAATTAAAATGTCTTTGCAAAATATTTAATGTTTTGTCTATTCCTAGATGTCCTGCAAGGGGGCTGTCATGGCATCTTTGTAATATGTAGTCTCTCATGCTTACGGGTGCACAGATGGTGTATAGTGGATCGGGGGTCTAAACGTGGATTTTATAGAGTACTCCATGCTCGTCTAAGAGATAGTTGGGGTTTCGTTCTTCCGCTAGCGTACGCAGTGGTCGAAGTTCCGGACAAATTGACTGTTCTTGCGCAATCTTGGTTTTATCCCAAACTGGCTCGTATTCCGTGTCTTGATGGAGGGCATTTACTATTGGGTTCACTGCGCGGGAGAGAGCGTCTACGTGCGGAATATCTTTTCCTGCTTTGTACTTTATTGTAAACGAGTATTCGGTGAGCTCCATTATCCACCTAGCAAGTCTGGGTTTCGGCTCGGAAAGGGCATGTAGCCATCGGAGCGGGCTATGATCAGTGATTAAAGTGAACGGACGGCCTAAAAGATATACTCTGAACTTTCTAATCATATGTACGACCGCCAAACACTCAAGTTCAGTGGCGGAGTATGCTTTTTGCTGCTGTGTCAACTGCTTGCTGGCGCATGCTATCATATGCTCGCCATCTTCAAAATTCTGCGACAGCACTCCTCCAATCGCCACGGAAGAAGCGTCAGTGGTCAAAATGAATTCTTTCGAAAAGTCAGGGAATCGCAATACAGGTTGACTCGTGAGAAAAGCCCTTAATTTTTCAAAAGATTCTTGTTGCTCTCTTTCCCAAATAAACTCCGTATCCTTCCTTGTTAGCGAGGTAAGAGGACTCCAAAATTGAGCAAAATGCAAAATAAATTTCCTGTAATATCCCACTAACCCAAGGAACGATTACAGTTGCTTAACGTTACGTGGTGCTGAAAACTGCTTATTGCATGTATTTTTTCTTCATCGGGTTCCAACCCATTAGCGGAAACGACGTGACCGAGGAATTTCACTCGTGTTTGGAAGAATTCACATTTTTGTGGTTTCAGTTTCAAATTCGCTTTCCTCAGTCTTGAAAAAATTTCTCTCAAGCCTAGTATGTGTTTTTCCATGCTCTCATCATGCCGTAATATGTCGTCGAGATGGAACAAAACTCCTCGATTGATCATTCCATCTAGTACGGTTGTCATAAGACGCATGAATGTGGAAGGCGCGTTCGAAAGGCCGAATGCCATCCTGTTGCACTCGTCTGGAGTGCTAAAAGCGGTTTGTGCCCTGTTTTTTTCGTCTACTCAGCAGTGGAGTGGTGCTCGGGCCACATTTCTGGGGTTTCTGTTTCAATCGAATTTACAGCTAGTAATTCATGACTTTCTGAAAAAATGTTGAAAATGTATAAGGACCCTTTTCTTAACATCTTTTGTTCGGGCCGTGTGTTACACAACAACAAAGGTATTACACCATCGGGGGAGACGGTTGCTAGAACTGGAAGTATGAATACATCTCCCTCCCTTCCCTGAATAATGATATCCTCGCCATAATAGTCCTGAATCTTTGTACTCGTCAACATAACCGAGCGAGGAGGAATTTTAATTGTAACAACAAATGTAGCTTCATGCGACGCTTTCTCTTGCGTGCAGTTTACTCGTCCTTCTGTCCCGAAATTACTTTCTGCATGGACTACGGATGGATCGCTTTCAACAACTGACGTTTTACATTTGCCTTTATGCCCAACAGTTAGATTTGCTCCATTAAAAATTTCTCGCGTGCAGGTTACTCGTCCTTCTGTCCCGCTAGAGTGAGTGGCCTCAACCAAGACATCTTCAGTATCCCCAAAAATATCCCCAAGCAAACCGGTGCGTGTGACTTCGATTCCTGACGGCACTAATATATCATCACTCAACTCTTCCCAATTAATATTAAGCAAATCATCAACAGCCACGAGTCCATCATTCACTTTATCCTTTGAGCTTCTGCTGGCGTTATCCTCTTTGAAAGATTCATTACTCGGTGTTTTAGGCACTGCTTGGATATCATCACATGAAATTATGTCCCCTAAAAATACAGCGGAATTTTGCTGTTTTGAGTAACCTGATTTTAACATGGTTTCGTGCCCTTCTGTTATTTTCATTTTACCTTCTCCGCTCGAAATGCTACTTCCGTATTTTACCATGAAGTCTAGTCCGAGGATACCGTCATACGGTATTTTCCCTAGATTTGCAATCAATGTATCGTGAGGGTAAACTTCTCCATCGATAATGAAAGGTATGTTGCATTGCCCTACTGGGGCGAGCGCATGGTCGGAGGCACTTCTCACAGGGGAGGAATAGTCGTCAATTTTTAGGTTTCCAAAAGGGAAACTTGTACTCTGCATAATACTCACAGCGGCACCGGTATCCACTAAAAAGGAATACACTCTACCTAGTACTGTAACCGAGACCGTCAAGCCGACTTCTGGTGCTACGACGAGCACTAATTCGTCCCCGACCTGCCGGCCGGGGTGGCCGCGTTTCCCTGATCTCGCTTTTGGGTGGGGGTGGGACAATCTATCGGGCGATGGCCCGCTTGCTTGCACACGCCGCAAATCATCAGAGGGCAATCTTTACTGACATGGCTCCCTTCCCCACAGTTATAACATGCGCGGGGTTTTGTACGGCAATAGCGCGCGATGTGTCCCACCTTTTTACAGTAATTACAAGTTCGAGGCGCATTAGTTACGTTCCCTCCACCCACCGGCAGTGTAGACTGTGGAGGCTTCGTGTGTACATTAGCCTGGATTGCGTGCACTTGATCCGAAAGACTAGGGCCCACAGTGGGGTTTAAGATTGGCTCGAGATGGGGTTGAACATGACTCGTTGTGAAATATCGTGTCGGGTCACTGTACGGAAAGGTTGTCGGTGTCTTCACGTTAGGACTGCGCACGGGCATACCAAAGTCATGGTTCTGCAAGAAGTTTACTTCCCTAACGCCTGAGTAATTACGAGTATTGAATTCCTCCAGGTTTGCAAATTCCTCAGCCTCTTGCATGGTTCTTGGATTGCGCACTAGCACGAATCGCCCAATTTTTCCCTAAGTCCGACCAAGAACTGTGAGAGGAGGCGGTTCTCGAGCATAATTCCTGTCGCTTGTGAGTCTGGGTCTAGAAAAGCATCTCTTAGTTTTCGTCCCAATTCCCAGAGACGGGAAGAATACTCGTTCACGCTTTCCAAGGGGCATTGCAAACAGCTTGTGAACATTCTTTCAACAGAGACCAGTGAAATTTTGGAAATGAAGCGCTTTTTCATTAGTTTAGAAAAAAGTTTATAAGACTCAATAACGTGAGGATTTGACTTAATGAATTCGGCAGCGGTACCGCTCAGACGCAGCCGTGCTACGCTCAAGGTCTGATTCTCACTCCACCCGCTAAGATGACTCACTAACTTAAGATTGTTCCTCGATGCTTACGTCCCCATCACCGTTAAAACTCGGAATTAAATGAATATGATGTGCTGAAAATGTTTGTTGCATAGTTGGAGGGGAAACAGGGGCGCTTTCTATCATATTAACAGCGGAAGTGAAATCAATTAAGTTCGTATTGTTTGGTGATAAATCACGCTCCCAAGGCAGAGATTCGCCAAAGCGCCCATACGTGCCCTTGCCACCGAAATCCATTATGATTTAAAGACAATACGGCTAGGACAAAATTCATTCCCCATATGTTAGCAATATAACCGATTCTCGTTAATAAAAAAAGGGGTTAGTTTCCTTTTGGCATTACGCGTAACTACTTCTTAAATCGAAATTCAATCAAACGAATGAAGCATGATGGACGGAAGGCAAGTTGCATTTAAATAAGCCGCTCCAAGACTCCGCCACCCCACACCTGACACCAATATGTCGCGTGGACATAGTAGGGTTGGGTTCGTGGAATCAAAGAGGGGCTTTCATTGCTATACATTTATTGGACTTACTACACAAGGAGTCCGGCCCGGAAGGAAAGAGGAAGCGTAGAGAAAACAGCGGAGAAAGCAAGGTTGACTTCTAAGGGGCTCACAGTTTGATTTCAAAGCCGGGGTGATGTCGCGGGGACATAATGCTAGTTCTGATGTTTAGGAAAAGCCAAGTAGGTGGCAGTCTCAATACACAATGTCGCGGGGACATGACGCTCGGACATCTAGAAGGACTCATGCGAGCTAGTGTCCTTTTCGCCGAATCCGCGATAGCAAATTTGGTGAACAGTGGCTGGACACAGTCACCCACTACCGAGGTTAACCTACTCTCTCCCCTTCCTCTAATGATACGGAGTTCGGCGCCCGGTCTTTGTACCCAGGAATTCATATATAAACTCCGAGCGCCCCAACTTGATTGCCAGAATCAAGGAGACATCATACGAGAGCCTACTACTTTCTTCGGATGTCATCTAGCAACTCTGCTTTTCCGGTGGTCAAGGTGAAGTGGAAGACATACCGTCGTGCCAACTCCTTCAGAGACTTCATGTCCACGAAGGGAATTACACAGCGTGGGAATAATCGTCCGCAAGGCAAAGAACCTCCAGCTGTTTTGCCG
This sequence comes from Hetaerina americana, assembly GCF_022747635.1. Lineage (NCBI taxonomy): Eukaryota > Metazoa > Arthropoda > Insecta > Odonata > Calopterygidae > Hetaerina > Hetaerina americana. The sequence goes on from NW_027286864.1 coordinate 103,753, forward strand.
GGGGTATCTAAGCCTTCGGCAAATTCATCATCAGGTGTTGAAGCCTTGGCTCTCAGCCCGTCGCAGTGCTTGGAGGAGACGAAGGCCCGAAGCGGGACAACGGAGGCAACAGCAGACCTCGGCCCTTTACAGGGCCAGGTGGTGAAGGACACCGCAGGCGGCGTCAAGCGAAAGAAGGCATCTGGAAGGAACCAGAAGCCAGAAGATTCCGCGGTTACGCGGATGCCTAATCTTCAAGGAGACGTTAGGGCGGAGCGTGCGCTGAGCACAGAGGGGGGGAAGGCGACGACGGATTTACCTTGGTTTCTTCCATGAGGAAGAAAAGGAAACCGCTTCTGACGAACGACGCAGCCGTCCCGGAAGCCACACCTCTACCGGCACCGGAACCTAAGACGCTGCGACCACCGCCTAACGTCGTCTATGGGGTCACCGACGTCCAGGAACTGATTGACCAGCTGTCGGGCGACATAGGTGATGCTTTCAGCTTGGAAGTTCGAAGAGCTTTAATCCGGATCATCACCTCCAACAGAGAGGGGCATGAAAAGGCACTCTCCTTGCTGCAGAGCAAGAAAATCCAACACCACTCGCAGCCCATTGAAAGGGTGCCAGGGATGAAGCTGTTCATCAACGGTATCTCTCGATGGATAGCAGTCGAAAAGGTATCCGAGGGACTCAGATCCCTCGGATACGAAATTCGTAGCGTACGTCGCCTTACGGTCACAGAGGACGGAAAACCGGTCCCCATAGATCGCCACGAAGCGAACGTGGTAAAGACTCCATCGGCCATCGCCCCCGGGGACATCCGCCAGCTCTGCCACCGCTACGTCACTGTGGAGCGTTACCGTGGAGACAGAGGTCCACTCCAGTGCAGCAACTGCATGCGGTTTGGACACATCGGCATAGCTTGCTTGTGTGCGAAACGCTGCATGCGCTGTGCTGGAGCACACGCAGTCCAGGAATGCTCCCGAGGAAGGGGAGATGATGCCATCTGTGTGAACTGCGGAGGACCTCATGCGGCCGTCTCTCGCCGGTGTCCCGCCTTTCAGGAGGCTGAGCGGCGACAACACGCCAACGCACGCAAGCCAGCACCAGGGAAGCAGGCGCCCAAGAAACCGGCAGCGGAACCGGGACAAAAACCATTCCGACAAGTCGATCACGCTACAACATACGGAGCAATCCTGAAGGGCCCTTCTCAGGACAAGGTTCAGTCTCTCTCCGGAGAAGAGGGGAACATGGAGGTGGATATCACAGATCCACCCAGGGATGCTGAGGCGGTCCGAGAACCACCACCAGCGCCAGCCGTAGGAGAGGCCTACAAGGGGAACTCGTCACCCCCCGACAGCCTCCCTCCGAAGGAAGCGACCCTTCCTTTTTCTTCCGAAGGGAAAAAGAAGAAAAAGACGCAGAAGAAGAAATCCCCGATCACCACCGGGAAATAAGGAAAAGCCATTACGAAGCCAACCTAGAGGGCGCTTGGGAACACCCTCCGAACGGCAAGTGAAGAAGGCGAAAAACCAAGCCAGAAACAGGAAAAACGGAGAGAGGGGACATCAACTGATAAGTCTCCAGTTTCCGCAGAGTCCTCGCTGACACCAGACAGAGAGGACCAGGAATTATGGCAGACCATTGCCGTTATTGCATGCACGACCACTTGGAGAAGAGCGAGAATCGTCTGCCTGCCAAAGTCACAGAAATTGGAGGTGGGTCCCGGAGAATTCCGGCCTATCTCCTTGCTCGACGGCTTCGGTAAGATATTCGAGCGACTGCTGCAACGGTCGCTGACTGATTTCGTCCGGGAGAATGACATCCTCCCGGAGGAGCAGTTTGGTTTCCGTGCGCAGAATTCCACAGTCCATCAGCTGGTGCGAACGGCAGATTTCATCACGGACAGCTTCAACAGGAATAGGGCGGTTGCTGCGGCTTTCTTCGACGTCAGTAAGGCGTTCGATCGCGTCTGCCATCCAGCTCTCTTGTTGAAGATGAGACGACTCCATTTCCCACCTTGGATTGTTCGGATGGTTCACTCCTATTTGAGAGACAGGACATTCACCGTGCAATGGCTCGGGGCGAATTCAGGGGTGTGTCGGATCTCCGCCGGCGTGCCCCAGGGATCAGTCCTCGGACCACTGCTTTACAACACTTACTCCCACGACATTCCAACTCCACGTGGGAACCTCGAGATCCTGTCTCTCTATGCCTACGATACGGCCCTCCTGTGCTGCTCCTGGCAGAAGGTGACCGCGGTGCGAAGACTGAAGAGCGCTGTGGCGGATCTCCTAGAATGGTACCGCCGATGGCGCTTTGCTGTTAACGCACAGAAGACGAAGGCGATCATCTTCCATCCGGGAAATGGTCGGCCGCCAGGAGTGAACCTAACAGTGAATGGAGTCGCCCTACCGTGGGAATCCGAAGTTACCTACCTCGGAGTGCTGATGGACCGGAAACTCCTTTGCAACGCCCAAGCGCTTCGTGTACGTAGAAAGGCATTCGCGGCGCTTAATCGGCTCCGGCCGATTATCCGCCCGCCGGTCCTGAGTATGGACACGAAGTGTAGACTGTACCAAGCGTGCGTGCTCCCTGTCATCACGTACGCTGCTCCGGTATGGTCAGGAGTGTCGCGAACGAGGCTCGCTTAAATTCAGGTAGTGCAGAATTCTGCTCTTCGTGACATCATGTCACGCGGTCGTTACGCCCGCGTTTCCGAGATGCACCAGGACGAAAAGCTGGAAACCCTGGACGTCCCTCTGCCTAGAATATCTGGAAAATTCTTCATAAAAGCGGCTGAAGCGGAAGTAAAAGTATTTCTCCGGGTTGGCGACATAAGGGTCTGGCCATGGGACCGCTACAAGCGCCCCACAGCATCCCAAGACGAGCAAGACACCCTTCCGGCAAAGAAGAAACCAAGGCTGCTCTGAGCGGGAATAAATCAAACGACTGATAACGCAGAAGAATTCTTCCCGCCATAGTAGCCTTGGAGGCTGGAAAGGGGCAGTGTAAGGGCTACGCAAGAGCCCTTGCAAGAAACTGCTCTATAAGCAAAGCAGAGCAGTGACTGAAGACCCTAAAGGTTGTGGAAATCTCTTACGGAAGCCGAACCGGCTGTTGTCTCTACGCTTCCTCTTTCCTTCCGGGCCGGACTCCTTGTGTAGTAAGTCCAATAAATGTATTGCAATAAAAGACCCTCTTTGATTCCACGAACCCAACCCTACTATGTCCACCCGACATATGGAGTAAAGTCCTTGAGGAGTAATTTCCGGGAATATGTGGAATGGGCAAAGTGACAGGCCAGAGACGCTGTTCAATGCTTCTGAATCCAACAAGGATGTATTATGGTTTTTTAAAATGCAATCGAGGGAGTTGGCAGAGGTATTAGCTTTGTCGCTGTCATCGTATAGTGCTCTCCCATTATGTGGTATTGGCGGGATGGGTACCTTTTTCCTTCGCAGACAGCGGGCTAGGGTCAATACCGAATTGTCCTTATGTGACAGTGTACTTATTTTCTCATGCCAAGTTTTTTCCCAATGTTTTCTAGTTTTGGTTGTTACAAGGTTTCAAAGTGCACAGAAGCCGATTTTATCTTGGCGGAGATGAGTGCATTGCCATGAGGGCTCTGGCCTTGTTTCTAAATGAAATCAAGTGCAAAATATCCGGAGGTAGTGTGGCACCAGCGATGGAGGCCGGAGATGGAGGGTAGCAAGAGCGATGAATGATTTTGGTTAAGGTGCTTGTAAAATCTTGAGCCGCTTTCTCTATGCTGTCTGGAGTGCTAGCAGGAGATGGGACAAGGTTAATGGCCCAGCAGTTTTCTTTAAATAGTTTCCAATTAACTCTTCTAGTTGTATGAAGGAGGGTAGGAACGCAGTAAAATATGGGGCAGTGGTCCGAGGCTGAGTTATCTAGGTTAAGGATTTGGAATGCGATATCTGCGGATAAGGGAACTACATCAAGGATATTGGAGGAGTGGGGGTGATGTAGGAAGTGGGTAGGGAAAGGCGGTGAGTGAATTGCGATATTTTTGATAAATAGGAGCTTATGAAGGGCTCACCCTCGTGTTGTAGTGGTTTTTCAACCCCAGGCAGAATGTTTGGCGTTTAAGTCACCAACTTTTATGAGCTTTGGGTGCAGTAGGGATGAAAGTGCTGATAAGCCAGGGGCGTCTGACTTTGAGAATGAAGGTGGAAAGTAGGCTGACCAAATGTTAAGGGTCCCAGTAACTCCTTTTTTTGCTATTCCAGCGAGTTCCAGTTTTTGGGTGGGTGGGGGTTGAAGTTATGTGAAGAGTAGGTTAGTTTTGGATAGGATCATGACCCCGCAACCAGAATCATTGGCTCTATCTCTTCTGATTTTAGAGTAATTTGGAGAATTAAATGTTTGGCTATTATTATTTTTGGTTTCTTGAAGATGGATGATGTCTGGATAATGATTGGTTATTAGGAGGTTTAGCTCTTGTTTTTTGTTTTTTATGCCATTTATGTTCCATTGTAGAATTTTAAGGAAGTGGTTGTTTATTTGTGAATTAGGCACCATTTACAAGTTGAAGAAGGGCTGGTATAAGGTCATTGGTGAAGATGCTAATAAGGGTTTTACTGTCAGTAGGAGAGAGAAGTTTCGTAATTATGCTCAATAGAGCAGTTCTTATATTTGCGGTTGATGATTGCTCATTGATTGAGGGAGAGTGTTCTCCAGAGGGTGGCGGAGGGTGTTGATTGGAGGTTGGGGGAGAGTTAAGAGATGATTGAGGGGTTCACAGCCAAACTGTCAGCTATCAAAAGGGCCCTAAAAGACATCAGAGATTGTAATGGCTCTTCTCTCATCTGTTCGCAATCATTTATTTCCCTATAATCCATATCGGTCTTGTCATCCTTGCACCTGATGGTTCAGGAGATCTATTATACCCTGTGGTCCCTTCAGATAAAGGGGAAGTAGGTATCCTCTATATGGAATATTGGTCATGTGGGAATACCAGGCATTGAAAAAGCTGGCAAAGCAGCAGAGAAAGCCCTGGTCAATCTCAAAACAAACTCAGCATTGCTTCCTGTGGTAGACGTCGGGACTGCCTTGCGGAAATTGTTTCTGAACCAGTGGAAGGAAGCTTGGTGATTTTTGCAAAACAAGGAACTTAGGGCCATTAATTTGGTTGTTATGACAGCTCCTCTTCCATCTGGAACATTTAGAGGGAAGAGATCAGGATCATGCGCCTAAGAATAGGGCACTTAGCCCTCACACACTCTTCATGGAGACAAAAGTGCAACCTTGCTGCAATGTTTGTAACTTGCGCCTGATTGTGACTCAGAAATAAATTATGAAAGGCCAGATACATTTTTTAAAATAAGAGGTAATTTAAGCAATAGTTTAGGAGAGGACCCCAACTTTTTAGGTAAGGTTTCCGAGTTTTTAAAGGAAACTGACCTGAACGGAGTACTTGAGTTTCCGTTTCATTATTTTTAAATAAATTTGTTTTTAACTATTTATGTGTTTTTTTATGCATTGATGTATTTATCAAAATTGGATAGAGGTTTTAAATGTTTGAAAAAGTGGTGCAAAGAGAACCACTATTACTATGGGTTGGTTTCTTTGGGTAAGACCATTGCCTTCAGCTGAGAGATCTCAATGAAAATGTTAGTTAGTACGGAAGAGAGGGGTGATCCCATGGCTGCACTTTCATCATGTTCAATGTGCTTATCATTCCAAAGGAAGTATGAGTTCCTGAGGCAGAATTTGCAAGGTCCAGGTTAATCCTTAGCTAATCCCTGTGAGGTGAGGTTTTTGATGAGTAGCATGGAGTCATCAATGTGCATATTTGTGAACAAGGAGATGACATCAAAGGTCACCAGCATGTTGACTTCTTGGACTTCAGCATTCCGAATAATGTGAATGAAATCCATGGAATTTTTAGCAAAAAAATCAGTTTTTTTGGCGAAGAGTTGAAGAGCATGTGCAACATATTGGGCTAGCTTGTGGGTTGGTGAATCGATGTTGCTGACGATGGGTCGTCAGCAACATCGATGCGTCATCACCTTAAGTGCCATCAAAGCCCGCCGAAATTTGGAAACTAAGAAGAAAAAGAAGCACAATGAAACTACAAAATATTAACTTGCATTGCTGGAAAGATAGCCCAGGCGTGTACACTAATAGGCAACGGTTCGCATTCTTATATATAATTACATATTTTATGTATTTTATACACTCCTTCCCATGTATGGTTAATTTATTCATTAATTTATTTATTATATAACCAAGACGAAGCCCGGATACATCATGAAATGACTTTCTTGCTTGCAAAAAAGAAAAACATCTTCAATTGCCTTTACATATATTTGTGGAGAAAGGAAAGTCAAACGTTTGTATGTCTCCGCACATGTCCAATAATTTGATTTTCCTTTTCAGTATTTGATCTTTATACCTAATAAACGAAAATATAATATCCATACTTTATTTCTCTTTAAAATTAGATCTTATTCTCAATCTAATTCGAAACATTTCATTCTTCACTTGTTTGTTACCGTTGCCACGGCAAAAGCGTCACCAAATGAACGAATCAAAACAAACATTATTGCGTACTTCAGAAAAAGCATTCTTTACACACTCACAGACCATAGGCTTTCCTTTCCAACTGAATGACATGGAGCAAATTCTTAACGGTATGGCTTCTCATTTGCGTAAACAAGGATATGCTGTTTCAGGTTGCTAATCTTAGTGAATGTATTTTGGAAAGAATGGACGGGTGAGATCTTTTGTGAGATATATGCCTTTTAAATTTGGAGAACACCTAATTACATACACAACAATAATACTTGCTGCTGAGATAGCCATGTTTTAATTGCTTTGCGCTCTGCTTGAATTGACTGCAGTATCAATCTCTGTAGAAAATATATTTGTAAATGTTCCTTTTTGAAGTAGTTAAGATCTATGTTTTTGGTAGAATTGAACAGGAGTCAAGTGTCAAACGACAGCTATAAACATCGTCAATAATGTTTAGAAAATAGTATTATTTCACATGCGCAATGATCAAACGATACATTGAGTCAAAATCATTCAAAATGGATTGTTTAAATACAATGGTTATAAATAGGAAGATTCGATATTTAAGTAGTTAACGAAAAATTAGATTTTTATGGTGTTCTGTAGTGAGGGACCCATTTATTTAATATGCTGAATCAATTCGCAAATACACCTATTAACGCCACAAATCCCTTGCTGTTGTGAAATACTCCTTTTTAATTATGGTGATTGTGACCTGAATTCATTTCTTCTTCTACATTCTGTTCGATTGGCATTGCTTCTATTCTTGAAAATGCCATTATTTAAGGATACAAGTGTGACATTTATATTTCAAATGCATTTAATGTACTCACTTTCACAGCAAACGGATAATGGTTGATTATATGCAGTTTAATTGAGTACACTATGCATTTAGACGGGCTTTATTTTTATGCAAATTCAGAATCAATGGAAACAAAATTTAATTAAATATTGGAGCAATGTAAGACAATAAGAAGTCTCCTTGAATTTGAGTGTTTGTGTACAATAATTAAAAAATGTTTAACATCACCAATATAATGGCACGCTCATTTAAACTGTTAAATTCTCATTAAGTATGATGAACGATCATGCATCTATTGTCCTTTGATTATGGAGAATTTAGTAAACCAAAATGTGCAAACATAATAAAATGACACCCATCATAATTTCTGTCAAATTTCCTTGAAGAATTAGCAGTTTTAATGTAGCGTTCGTGGATTTATTTTGATTAATGCACCAAACTCAAAGGATTTCACTTCCACCTTACTCATCTCTCAATAAACAATCAGTGTTACAAAAACAGTGTAAAAAAACATATAGTTTTACATTTGAATGTCCACAATATGAAATGCGCTGTAAGTTGAACAAATTCCACAAAAAATAGTATTATTTACATTTGCTCTACCCCTCATGGTGTACAATCATGACTCCACAGCTAATTAAAAATGGTCTGCAGAAATCACGTTGTGGTGCATTAGCAAGGGAGCAAAAATCTCTCTTGTGTAGTAGCAAGATTCGTATGATATGTTTAGGGAAATGACCCCATAACTCATCACTGTAATTAAAATGACATGGAAAGAGGACATGGCCAAGTGTTAAACGATACTCATTTGAAATGAGAAAGTTGAGCTTTAATCAGTTCATTACAGATCTGACTGATGTGAGTCTCCCTGTTAAGTTTTCTAATTATATTAATTCCTAGTATTTTAGAATTTTCAACATCAGTACATTTTTATATACTATAACTGCATACATAATGCTGAATTTTGTTAGTATTTAAACGTAAATGATGAATATGAAACCTGCCTGGTTAGCCTGTCTTTGAGTGGCTCTGAAACGTACCTTTGCATCTTTTAGATTTTGATATTTTTGCAAACTAAAAGCATGATAAGGATATAAAACATATGTAGATTTAATTTTACAGGGCAAATCAGTAATCAAGATGATACCAAAAATAGCTCAAAGACTAGAAATCCTTCTTGAAAACATGGGCATTGAAATTATAAATTGAAGTCGAATGAGGCCATGTCTTTATGGACAAATTAACCTTACAACTACTAAAAATTTAAGAGAAATTAGGTAAATCAGACTGTTGTGCTAAGATACAATTTTCAAGGAAATAATGAAATTAACTCCAAATAATAATAATCTAGAAGGAACTTGAATCCTTAAATGAAACATCCCTATCCTGTTCCTTCCCTTTTCTTACTTGCCTCACATTCCCCCCTCTATTACCATCTTGAACAGTCCCCTGTCGGTCAATATGCCCTTCATCCATTTTTACTGCCTCAATAGGATTTCTCCCAACCAACCCCTCTCTTCACCCACCATACCAAGTACTTTCTCGTTGGTTTTCTTCTCGGTCCATTTCACCTTCTCCATTTTCTCCACACCCACATGTCATAAGCCTCCAGTCCACGACTATCCCCCTGCTTCAATGACCACATTTTCTTCTATAACTATGCACCATATCAAAAGTTTCCCGAGTCTTTTTTTAATATCCTTACTCAACGTCCCTGTCATCAACTCTCTCCTCCCTATGAAAGCCTCTGTGCCTAGCGTTATTCTTCTCCATACGTCCCTACTACTTTGACCGTGTTGGTCCAAAATGCTTCAGAGATACGTCAACTATTCCACCTGCATTAGTTTTTGCCCTCCTATTTTAATGTTTCGCTTAGCTTTTTTCTTTCTAGAAAATTGCATAACCTTTGTTTTATTAATATTGATTCTCATCCCATACCTGTCGCCCTTAATTTCTAATTCACTGAGCAATGCTTACAACCCCTTGGCTGACTGACAAACAGAAGCTTAATTAATTTATTTTTTCATACTCCGAGTGTATCCGATACCCATGGTGGGCCCTTCTCGGGCTAATTGATGGCTCCTGATGAAGTGATCCTTAGTTTAATTGTGCGCAGAGAATCGCGATGAGGTTATAGCACGTGTCTTAAAAAAATTATTCCTTAGGTCAGCACAGATTAGAATATCCCACCTGTGAGAAAAAATACGGAACTTCCAATTTAATGAGGTACACGGACACATGATAATCTATGAGACACTGTCGCATACACTGAATAAATCACTAGTCCAACCGTGCAACCCCTCACCTGACACCAATATGTCGCAAGGGGGGTTTCTATGGTGTGACACAAAGGGTATCGGGGAAGGTCAGAGTAACTACACCGAGTATTACCAAAGCAGCCGTATATTACCTACCATCAGTCATAATGCACCATTTACATAGGTATAAGCAAATTATGGATGGCTAGACCCTCGGTAAACCAACGCGAGTGCGGACAGAATTAAAGTGGCAGAAAATTACCTGGGACAGGGTAAATGCTGGGTGGACGCGGTCACGAAACACATAACCTAGGCAGAGCCCTCGTCCGTCAGAAAAGAAGGGAGTATGGCAGGGTGGACGCAGTCAAGACACGCATAATCTAGGCAGAGCCCTAGTCCGAAGTTGAGTCAGGAATAGGACACACTGTCGCAACAAGTGCAACATAGCCGAGGCATCGTGCCCTACCGGTCACCGCCAGATAACCAACTGACTGCTTTTTCCCCGCCGACCAGGGCTTTTATACCCAATTTAGGAGTCAGGGGAGGAATACTTTTGAAACATTGTCTTTGGTCACGTGGGACATTCGCAGGAGCCAGGGAAGGAGTACCATGTCGCATACTTGCGACAGTAGATATAAATTTTTGCAAAGTTAGCATCTAGAATTTCGTTCAAATATAAGGAGCTCTGTTGTTTAAAATATTAATTCTTCCTATTTACGCCACACATGAAAGAATGGACTGGTGAGATCTTTTATGAAACATATACCTTTTAAATTCTGGAGAACATCAAATTACATTCACGACAAGATTACCAGCTGCTGAGATAGTTGTCTTTTAATTTGTTCTGATGATAAACTCTGCTTGAATTGACTGGAGTATCCATCTAAGTGTAGAAAATATATATGTTAATGCTCCTTTTTGAAGTAATTATGGTCTATGTTTCGGATGGAATTGAACAGGAATCATGTGCCAACCTACAGCTGTAAACAGTGTCAATATAAATTGAATATAATACTTAATAATGTATTCCATGATCAACCAATACATTGAGACCAAATTATTCAATGTGGATTTTTAAAATAAAATTTATTGAAAGATTCAATATTGAAAAATTAAACATAAAATAAACTGTATTTAATACTCGCTTGGAAGATGATAGGGCTTCTTATGTTATTTCCATAGCCATTTTGCAATTACCCAATTGGGTGCCACAAATCCCATATTATGAAGCACTCCTTTTTAATTACAGTGTTTGTAAAATGCATTCATTTCTTCATCTTCATTATATTTGATTGGCATCTATTGGCTTAGAAATGCCATTTATTTTAGAATATAAGCATGACATATAAAAGTCAATTGTTTTAAATGCACGCGATTTCAAAGCCAATTAATAATGACTGATTCCATACAGGTTCATTGAGTATATTTTATTTATTTTTATAGGCTCTATTTTCATAAAAAATTCAGAATCAATCAAAACAGATTTCGATGAAATATTGGAACAGTTTAAGACGATGAGAAGTCTCCTTGAATTATAAAGTTTGTGTTCAAAAATTATAAAATATCAAACCAATTTAATGGCAGACTCATTTAAACAGTTATTTATTCATTTATGCATTCATTGTCATTAAATTTTGGACAATTTATCAACCCAAATTAACATAAACATATTAAATATTAATCTTCATTACCTCAGAATAAAACATCCAGAAACGGACATATTTTCCCAGATTTATGAAGAAGGTTTGATTGCCCAATTGCTTGATGCGTGAGTGTTTTGGTGTCCGATGGATTCCCAGCAACATCACTAACCACCAATTCCAAGATTTCCTTTGACTGCTTCTCATCCTGTTCATTTAGAGATTGATGAAACTGCTGGAATTCTTCAATGCTTTCGGGCATTAATTGATGATTACTCAATTGAACTAATAACTGTGGAAATCAAGTTATATGCTGACCACTGTACTGATTCTTTTGTTTAAAAAAAATCAAGTTTTATAGATTGGTAGTGTATAAATACTATTAATGAAATTAGAAATTAGTACTAATGAAATTAGTATGTTGTTTTGCATTGATCATTCTTCATAAAACTATGAGCAAACCAGTTCAAGGAAGATATTTGTCAAAGAGGCAGAATATTCTCACTCCATTCTCTTCCAATTTTATGCCATAGCATAGATATGTGCTCGTCAAACACTATCTGCATTTTGCAGACAATGGTACCTTTATGAGGGATAGACATCCTTGTGTCAAGCTGAATGAAATTAGCCCTCTGCTTGTATTTCTCAACAAAAAGTTCTCAAGTTTGTTGACACCTGAGGAGAAGATTTCTACTGATAAAAATGTTATTCTTTACAAGGATGAGCTCTCACTGATGCAGTATGTTTCCCTGAAAGGAGCCAGATTTGGGGTGGAAACGTTTAGATTTGCTAAGCCTATGTCTGGATATATATGGTCATTTAATATTATTTCTACAGGAAAAAGGTCTTGAGGTCTTTTGAGGTTTTGAGGTATTGAGGTCTTTTGGCACCAACTTTGCTGCTACACGATGGAAACCCAAATCATTAACCACAATGTCTTGGGCGGATCCATAGGCAATGTTCAAGTCCTCCGCTATTTCTCTGATGATTTGCGGTTATTGACCAACATTTCTTTTACTTTATATTTTTTCACCGACTTTCGATGTCGATGGTCTGCCACTGCGTTCATCATCTTCGATTGACTCACGACCACTTCTGAACCGCTCGTGCCACTGGTAAACGACCGTTTTTTTAGAGAATCGTTGCCGAAACACTTTTCCAACATTTCCAACGTCCGTGCGCCACTAAATCCGTTTTTTACGCAAAATTTAATACAAGTTCGTTGTTGCAAATTTAAATCCATTTCTGCAATTGTAAAAAAATCGCCAACACACACAGAGATAGATGTACTCTTGGCTACGTAACTTTTGCAAATGTCAAGTTATGACACTAAGATTTAAAGGGAATATCAACAACAGATGTACCAATTTAACAGAAAAAAAAGAACTCAAATCGGAACGATGGGAGCGCCACACGGTGGTTATTCCGGGAACTCTTTCATCAAGGTAGTATTCCGATGCATAGCGGGGGACAGTCTCGGGAAATATGTCTCCTTGCTCCGCAGTTAAAACAAGCTCGAGTTTTAGAGCGACAATCGCGAGCTATGTGGCCCGCGCACCCACAGGAAAAGCATTTTACAGCGTATCCGGTAGAGCTCAAGAGCACCACAAAAGACGAGATTCCTACGTAATGAGCGCGCTTTATGTCCAAACCCAGGGGGGACAGGGAATTAACGTTTCTTTCTATATCGGACAGGGATACGGTGGGTACGTCATGAGTATCTAATTTTGCGATCGACTTTAAGAGGTGCTCAAGGTTGGCGTCGTTACTTGCCAGGCTCAGGTATCGGTCATCAATAACACTTTCATTTATCATTGGCAGTGGAAATATTTGTTTGCAAGGAAGTACTTACACTTTGGAATTCAGTTAAGGCGGGTATGTAATTTACTCCATCGCTGGCCGAACACCCAGATGCAAGAGTTAGGGTGCCTTGCTTACTGATGGATAACTTGGAGTATTGTTGAGGGCAGTCGATAGTTAATTCGGTGACGCTACTGAGGCTAAAGCGCCACTTTCCAGGCGTTTCGCCCTTGATAAACATTGCAAATGGAGACTGAGCTCTCAAACAATCCTCTGCCCTTACGAGTTGCTTCGGTGGCTCCAATTAACATTTCTAATTGCCTTTCCAAATTGTTTAAGTTGAACCGTACACTTTGTTAGATATAGCAAATCATATTAGAAAAGAGATATTAGCAAAGTGAAAAAACATGCTCGCGTTTGGTTGTGCTGTTAATTTTAAATTAATCTCATGGAATTGGGTGTTCTGTCGTTTAACTATGTCCACTGAAGCTGTTAGCTGAGGTATGTGAAGGTCTATGTTCACTATCCATTCACTCACTATGAAGTACAATGGTCCTTTCGGGACGAAACGCAGACCAGAGGTGTTTGCTCCACTCAACAGTCCTATTGTCACTAGACACACAGTCTGTACGGTAAGGAGTTCCATGGTTTCTATAAGGAGGAAATTAAAGGTTAGATTAGAATATATAGTTAATGCGGTCGCAGAGCTCACATGGCGATCTCGCGATCTCCTTTATTTTGTTGGATTAATTGTCTTTTCCGTCTTTTATTGAGAATACAGTACGTCGCCTACGCTTATGCTCTTTCCGCGACGGGGGGTATTCCCTCCTTTTTTCAATTCCGGCTGGGGGACGAGGCGCTGAATCTTCCAATGTTAAATTTGAAACTGCAGTTTTGAACACAATGGGGAGGGGGGACAAGTTGGAGTTTGTGAAGTATTCACCGGCTTCCACGACAGCGGTTGGTGGACTGCTTTGTCCGTCGAAGGGTGAGGAGGCAGGAAAGGAATCCCCTCCTCTCTCTTCGTTGGGCGGGATCTCCGGTGTTGAGAGACTGCGACCCGGCGTGGGTGGCGGTCCATCCGCCTGGGCTGGAGGCGAAAACGGTGGGGTTTCATCCCACCAGGAGTAGTTTCTTCCCTGGGTTGGTGACGCTGGAGCTAGACCCTCTCCATCTCCTGCGGAATACATTGGCTGGCTGCGTTGCCCTTCCCCATGCTGTAGATACCGGAAGGCACTCCAATACTCATCACCGCCACCCAGGTGTTGTCGCACGGGAGAAGGGAAGCGACCCGGTGTGGGCGGTGGTCCATCCGCCTGGGCTGGAGGCGAAAGTGGTGGGCTTTCATCCCACCAGGAGTGGCCATCGGCCGCCGGAAGGCGGTCGTAGATAGGAGGTGTCTCGCCAAACAATTCTTTGATCTTCCTTGCTACCTTCTTTCTCCGTAGCAATTGTCTTACTGCTATTACTCGGGCCATACCTAATAGGCAGATACAAGGGAGGGAAGTAGGGTGAATTAAGAGCGTATCCTCCCGGGCAGGGGCCGCAAGTGATAAAATATTTCTGACGATGGAGGATGATTTTGAAGATTTTGCCCTTGAGGAGGGTCGGTCGGTGAACCATTGTTTTGTTTATCTGGCTGCGGAATGTGGACTTGATTATGGTTGGTCTGGGCGCCTTGCTCAGTCTCGAACTCGTCAATCACGCGTCCTGCTTGTGCGTAATTAGGTGGCGGTTCGGGCTCTGGTGGTTGTGGAAGCAAATTCCTGTGGTGCGCTGTCAGAATCCTCCCGTCCCGGATATTCTCAGTGTCAAAGGTCACCTTACTTCTAACTTTGACTACCTTGTAGGGGCCAACCCACCTCGAAGGAAACTTTTTTGACTGCCCGGGCGTAAGTACCAAGTTGCGCAGCAACACGAGTTGCCCGTTAAGAATAGGCGGCAACCGTAAGTTCCTATTGTATTTAAAATGCTCATTTTGTATGTTACGCTGGTTATTCTCTGCCGCCTGCGCGCGCGCGATTTGGAGCCGGCGTTGCAAAACGTGATCGTACGGGGGTACCTCCGTGTAACACGGTAGGAGGGGTCGTAAGACATCATCCCAAGGCATATCCAATTTCCTCCCATATAAAAGGTAAGGAGGAGTTTGCTCTGTGATTCGATGTTTGCTATTTCTGTACACAAATAATGCAAAATTTAGTTGATCGTTCCAATCCGAGTGGTCTTGGTTGACATAGTCAGAAATAACGGCGGCATAAGATTGGTGCGCCCTCTCCAGCCTACCATTGGAAGCGGGATTGTAAGGGGAGGTAAAAATTGTCTTTACTTTCAATAGATCACAAATTCGCCTCATACGCTGTGATGTGAAATTGGCACCTCTGTCAGTGAGAAGGGTGGCTGGCACCCCATGACGGCAAATGATCTGCTCTACGAAGGCTCGAGCTACAGTTTCCGCGGATTGATCGATGATAGGTATGGCCTCCGGATATCTCGTAAGATAATCTTGACATGATAGTATGTAGCGATTGCCTCTATTGGATACTTTTAATGGACCAATTATATCCAAAGCAATTTTCTCGAACGGATATGACGCCTCGGTGACAGGTTGAATAGGTATTCTTTCCTTTCTTCCCTTTCGTTTCTTGCAGCTTACGCAATTACTAACGTAATTTCGAGTGTCGGCGTACAGCCCGGGCCAATTAAAATGTCTTTGCACAATATTTAATGTTTTGTCTATTCCTTGATGTCCTGCTAGGGGGCTGTCATGGCATCTTTGTAATCTGTAATCTCTCATGCTTACGGGTGCACAGATGGTGTATAGTGGATCGGGGGTCTTAACGTGGATTTTATAGAGTACTCCATGCTCGTCTAAGAGATAGTTGGGGTTTCGTTCTTCCGCTAGCGTACGCAGTGGTCGAAGTTCCGGACAAATTGACTGTTCTTGCGCAATCTTGGTTTTATCCCAAACTGGCTCGTATTCCGTGTCTTGATGGAGGGCATTTACTATTGGGTTCACTGCGCGGGAGAGAGCGTCTACGTGCGGAATATCTTTTCCTGCTTTGTACTGTATTGTAAACGAGTATTCGGTGAGCTCCATTATCCACCTAGCAAGTCTTGGTTTCGGCTCGGAAAGGGCAAGTAGCCATCGGAGCGGGCTATGATCAGTGATTAAAGTGGACGGACGGCCTAAAAGATATACTCTGAACTTTCTAATCATATGTACGACCGCCAAACACTCAAGTTCAGTGGCGGAGTATGCTTTTTGCTGCTGTGTCAACTGCTTGCTGGCGCATGCTATCATATGCTCGCCATCTTCAAAATTCTGCGACAGCACTCCTCCAATCGCCACGGAAGAAGCGTCAGTGGTCAAAATGAATTCATTCGAAAAGTCAGGGAATCGCAATACGGGTTGACTCGTGAGACAAGCCCTTAATTTTTCAAAAGATTCTTGTTGCTCTCTTTCCCAAATAAAGCCCGTATCCTTCCTTGTTAGCGAGGTAAGAGGACTTGAAAATTGAGCAAAATGCAAAATAAATTTCCTGTAATATCCCACTAACACAAGGAACGATTGCAGTTGCTTAACGTTACGTGGTGCTGGAAAACTGCTTATTGCATGTATTTTTTCTTCATCAGGTTCCAACCCATTAGCGGAAACGACGTGACCGAGGAATTTCACTCGTGTTTGGAAGAATTTACATTTTTGTGGTTTCAGTTTCAAATTCGCTTTCCTCAGTCTTGAAAAAATTTCTCTCAAGCCTAGTATGTGTTTTTCCATGCTCTCATCATGCCGTAATATGTCGTCGAGATGGAACAAAACTCCTCGATTGATCATTCCATCTAGTACGGTTGTCATAAGACGCATGAATGTGGAAGGCGCGTTCGAAAGGCCGAATGCCATCCTGTTGCACTCGTAGTGCCCGTCTGGAGTGCTAAAAGCGGTTTGTGCCCTGTTTTTTTCGTCTACTTCAACTTGCCAGTAACCTTGAGATAAATCTAGGCAACTGAAATATTTTGTCCCTCCTAACTGATCGAATATTTCGTCCATATTTGGCAGTGGAAATACTTCCTTTCTAGTGACGGCGTTCAGAGCGCGATAGTCAAAGGAAGGCCTATACTTGACAGGTTCGCCTGGAACATGCTTTTTCTTTACTAGAATCAGAGGAGCAGACCATGGACTGGTAGATGGAGATATGACTCCCTGATCAAGCATATCCCCGATGGCCTCCTTAAGAGCCTCTCTTTGAGGATGAGGGACGCGATATGGAGACTTTAAATGGGTTTGGAATCTCCCACATCTATGGTGTGCTGTACCAGGTTGGTGCATCCCAATTTAATATCCCCGTGGATAAAAATATCTGCATACTTTAGTAAAAGTTGCTTTAAAGAGTCAGTCGCTTCATTTGGAGTATCAGAAAACGAGAATAGTGACAGTAACTCAGCGGTTGAGTGGTGCTCGGGCCACATTTCTGGGGTTTCTGTTTCAATTGAATTTACAGCTAGTAATTCATGACTTTCTGAAAAAATGATGAAACTGTATAAGTACCCTTTTCTAAACATCTTTGGTTCGGGCCGTGTGTTACACAACAACAAAGGTATTACACCATCGGGGGAGACGGTTGCTAGAACTGGAAGTATTAATACATCTCCCTCCCTTCCCTGAATAATGATATCCTCGCCATAATAGTCCTGAATCTTTGTACTCGTCAACATAACCGAGCGTGGAGGAATTTTAATTGTATCAACAAATGTAGCTTCATGCGACGCTTTCTCTTGCGTACAGGTTACTCGTCCTTCTGTCCCGCAATTACTTTCTGCATGGACTACGGATGGATCGCTTTCAACAACTGACGTTTTACATTCGCCTTTCTGCCCAACAGTTAGATTTGCTCCATTAAAAATTTCTCGCGTACAGGTTACTCGTCCTTCTGTCCCGCTAGAGTGAGTGGCCTCAACCAAGACATCTTCAGTACTGTAACCGAGACCGTGAAGCCGACTTCTGGTGCTACGACGAGCACTAATTCGTCCCCGACCTGCCGGCCGGGGTGGCCGCGTTTCCCTGATCTCGCTTTTGGGTGGGGGTGGGACAATCTATCGGGCGATGGCCCGCTCTCTTGCACACGCCGCAAATCATCAGAGGGCAATCTTTACTGACATGGCTCCCTTCCCCACAGTTATAACATGCGCGGGGTTTTGTACGGCAATAGCTCGCGATGTGTCCCACCTTTTTACAGTAATTACAAGTCCGAGGCGCATTAGTTACGTTCCCTCCACCCACCGGCAGTGTAGACTGTGGAGGCTTCGTGTGTACATTAGCCTGAATTGCGTGCACTTGATCCGAAAGACTAGGGCTCACAGTGGGGTTTAAGATTGGCTCGAGATGGGGTTGAACATGACTCGTTGTGAAATATCGTGTCGGGTCACTGTACGGAAAGGTTGTCGGTGTCTCCACGTTAGGACTGCGCACGGGCGTACCAAAGTCATGGTTCTGCAAGAAGTTTACTTCCCTAACGCCTGAGTAATTACGAGCATTGAATTCCTCTAGGTTAGCAAATTCCTCAGCCTCTTGCATGGTTCTTGGATTGCGCACTAGCACGAATCGCCCAATTTTTCCCTAAGTCCGACCA
Organism: Hetaerina americana; assembly: GCF_022747635.1. NCBI lineage: Eukaryota > Metazoa > Arthropoda > Insecta > Odonata > Calopterygidae > Hetaerina > Hetaerina americana. Next base: position 122,399 of record NW_027286864.1, read on the forward strand.
AGAACTGTGAGAGGAGGCGGTTTTCGAGCATAATTCCTGTCGCTTGTGAGTCTGGGTCTAGAAAAGCATCTCTTAGTTTTCGTCCCAATTCCCTGAGACGGGAAGAATACTCGTTCACGCTTTCCAAGGGGCGTTACAAACAGTGAAAATTGTGAAAATTCTTTCAACAGAGACCAGTGAAATTTTGGGAATGAAGCGCTTTTTCACTAGTTTAGAAAAAGTTCATAAGACTCAATAACGTGAGGATTTGACTTAATGAATTCGGCAGCGGTACCGCTCAGACGCAGCCGTGCTACGCTCAAGGTCTGATTCTCACTCCACCCGCTAAGATGACTAACAAACTTAAGACTGTTCAAAAAATCCTCGATGCTTACGTCCCCATCACCGTTAAAACTCGGAATTAAATGAAAGTGATGTCCTGAAAATGTTTGTTGCATAGTTGGAGGGGAAACAGGGGCGCTTTCTATCATATTAACAGCGGAAGTAAAATCAATTAAGTTCGTATTGTTTGGTGATAAATCACGCTCCCAAGGCAGAGATTCGCCAAAGCGCCCATACGTGCCCTTGCCACCGAAATCCATTATGATTTAAAGACAATACGGCTAGGACAAAATTCATTCGCCATATGTTAGCAATATAACCGATTCTCGTTAATAAAAAAATGGGGTTAGTTTCCTTTTGGCATTACGCGTAACTACTTCTTAAATCGAAATTCAATCAAACGAATGAAGCATGATGGACGGAAGGCAAGTTGCATTTAAATAAGCCGCTCCAAGACTCCGCCACCCCACACCTGACACCAATATGTCGCGTGGATATAGTAGGGTTGGGTTCGTGTAATCAAAGAGGGGCTTTCCTTGCTATACATTTATTGGACTTACTACACAAGGAGTCCGGCCCGGAAGGAAAGTGGAAGCGTAGAGACAACAGCGGAGAAAGCAAGGTTGACTTCTATGGGGCTCACAGTTTGATTTCAAAGCCGGGGTGATGTCGCGGGGACATGATGCTAGTTCTAATGTTTCGGAAAAGCCAAGTAGATGGCAGTCTCAATACACAATGTCGCGGGGACATGATGCTCGGACATCTAGAAGGACTCATGCGAGCTAGTGTCCTTTTCGCCGAATCCGCGATAGCAAATTTGATGATCAGTGGCTGGACACAGTCACCCACTACCGAGGTTATCCTGCTCTCTCCCCTTCCGCTAATGATACGGAGTTCAGCGCCCGTTCTTTGTACCCGGGAATTCATATATAAACCCCGAGCGCCCCAACTTGATTGCCAGAATCAAGGAGACATCATACGAGAGCCTACTACTTTCTTCGGATGTCATCTAGCAACTCTGCTTTTCCGGTGGTCCAGGTGAGGAGGAAGACGCACCGTCGTGCCAACTCCTTCGGAGACTTCATGTCCACGAAGAGAATTACACAGCGTGGGAAAAATCGTCCGCAAGGCAAAGAACCTCCAGCTGTTTTGCCGGGGGTATCTAAGCCTTCGGCAAATTCATCATCAGGTGTTGAAGCCTTGGCTCTCAGCCCGTCGCAGTGCTTGGAGGAGACGAAGGCCCGAAGCGGGACAGCGGAGGCAACAGCAGACCTCGGCCCTTTACAGGGCCAGGTGGTGAAGGACACCGCAGGCGGCGTGAAGCGAAAGAAGGCATCTGGAAGGAACCAGAAGCCAGAAGATTCCGCGGTTACGCGGATGCCGAATCTTCAAGGAGACGATAGGGCGGAGCGTGCGCTGAGCACAGAGGAGGGGGAAGGCGACGACGGATTTACCTTGGTTTCTTCCAAGAGGAAGAAAAGGAAACCGCTTCTGACCAACGACGCAGGCGTCCCGGAAGCCACACCTCTACCGGCACCGGCACCTAAGACGCTGCGACCACCACCTATCGTCGTCTATGGGGTCACCGACGTCCAGGGACTGATTGACCAGCTGTCGGGCGACATAGGTGATGCTTTCGGCTTGGAAGTTCGAAGAGTTTTAATCCGGATCATCACCTCCAACAGAGAGGGGCATGAAAAGGCACTCTCCTTGCTGCAGAGCAAGAAAATCCAACACCACTGGCAGCCCATTGAAAGGGTGCCAGGGATGAAGCTGTTCATCAAGGGTATCTCTCGATGGATAGCAGTCGAAAAGGTATCCAAGGGACTCAGATCCCTCGGATACGAAATTCGTAGCGTACGTCGCCTTACGGTCACGGAGGACGGAAAACCGGTCCCCATAGATCGCCACGTAGCGAACGTGGTAAAGACTCCATCGGCCATCGCCCCCGGGGACATCAGCCAGCTCTGCCACCGCTACGTCACTGTGGAGCGTTACCATGGAGACAGAGGTCCACTCCAGTGCAGCAACTGCATGCGGTTTGGACACATCGGCATAGCTTGCTGGTGTGCGAAACGCTGCATGCGCTGTGCTGGAGCACACGGAGTCAAGGAATGCTCCCGAGGAAGGGGAGATGATGCCATCTGTGCGAACTGCGGAAGACCTCATACGGCCGTCTCTCGCCGGTGTCCCGCCTTTCAGGAGGCTGAGCGGCGAACACACGCAAGCCAGCGCCAGGGAAGCAGGCGTCCAGAAACCGGCAGCGGAACCGGGACAAAAACCATTCCGACAAGTCGATCACGCTACAACCTACGGCGCAATCCTGAAGGGCCCTTCTCAGGACAAGGTTCAGGCTCTCTCCGGAGAAGAGGGGAGCATGGAGGTGGATATCACAGATCCACCCAGGGATTCTGAGGCGGTCCGAGAACCACCACCAGCGCCAGCCGTAGGAGAGGCCAACAAGGGGAACTCGTCACCCCCCGACAGCCTCCCTCCGAAGGAAGTGACCCTTCCTTTTTCTTCCGAAAGGAAGAAGAAGAAAAAGAAGCAGAAGAAGAAATCCCCGATCACCACCGAGAAAGAAGGAAAAGCCATTACGAAGCCAACCCAGAGGGCGCTTGGGAACACCTTCCGAACGGCAAGTGAAGAAGGCGAAAAACTAAGCCAGAAACAGGAAAAACGGAGAGAGGGGACAACAACTGATAAGTCTCCAGTTTCCGCAGAGTCCTCGCTGACACCAGACAGAGAGGACCAGGAATTATGGCAGACCATTGCCGTTATTGCATGCACCTTGAAGAAACTCGTCACCTCGACGCAGGGCAAACTTCTCCTCTCACTCCTGGAAGAGCTGGTGCGCAGCAGGATCGGAAATTCAACCAACCATGGCTGAACGACCCGTCCTGCTTGCGCAATGGAACGCCAACGGAATTCTTCGCCGACGCGAGGAATTACGGGCGTTCTTCCAGGAGAAGGGAGCCATAGTCGCCGCTGTCAATGAGACGCACCTTCGGCCAACGGACGCCTGGAGGTTACCTGGCTGGATCATCTATAGGGCGGACAGGGATCCTAGGCGAAAACCTGGGAAACCAGGGGGAAACCTTGGGATCCGGATCTCATCCAGTACCTTGCGGGGGACAGCGGACCATCGGTCATCTTGGGGGACCTGAATGCCAAGCATACTACTTGGAATTCACGGTGTTCGAACCCGAGAGGAGTATCCCTGCGTCAGCTAGCAGATGCAAAAGGCCTAACCATCTAAGGACCGGCGATACCCACGCACGAACGAGGGGACGTTTTAGGCATTGCGATGGCTCACAATGTAAGGACGTCCCTGAGTTTGTACACTTGCGTGGAACTGTCGTCGGACCACAACCCGATCATCCTGGCAGTGGGGAGCCGAATCCCAGTGCTGTCTTCCATCCGGCGATTGGATCTGTCGTCGGCCGACTGGAGCAGTTTCCGCAACGTCATCGCTGAGGAGCTGCCAAGAGAGCCACTGGAGCCGACTTCACCGGAGATGGCCGATCAAATGGTCAGCCACCTCACCTCTGCAATAGACGGCGCAATGAAGGCCTCGATACCGCTAAAGGAACAACGGAAATCGTATCTTCGGGTTTCACTTCAAGCGATGGTTAGAGGCCTCATTGCCCGGCGAAACAACGTGCCGCGCCAATGGCAGAAATATCGTACAGCGGATGTGAGAAGGCAGCTCTCAGAGCTCAACGTAGCGGTACAGGATGCCCTCCGGGGGGTCCGATCGGACCACTGGGAGGCGCACCTGCGGGAAGAGCTCCTTTCGGAAGACGGCAACGAGGACCTGCCGACGGTGTGGAAGATATGCCGGAGGCTGCGGGCCCCTCAAAGACTGGACCCGATTATTACCGACGGAGACAGGGAGGCACGATCTCCCATGGAGAAGGCGGAACTGCTCGCTGATCACTTGGTCTGCAGCTTTTCACCCAATCCTGGGAATTCCGCTTCTGCCGAGATTGAAGACGAAATCGAGGCGTTTGAAAGAGCCGGAGACGCCGATCTGAAAGACGCCTCGGAAATTCCGAGATTCGACGAGAAGGACGTCAAAGAGGCAATACGTCGCCTCCGCACGAGGAAGGCCCCGGGAAGCGACAACATTCCCAATGTGGTCATTCGGGAGCTTCCAAAGGCGGCGGTGAGGTCCCTGACAAAGCTCCTTAAATGGCTGTGTCAGGATTTTCTACTTCCCGACCACTTGGAGAGAACGATAATCGTCTGCTTGCCGAAGTCGCAGAAATTGGGGGTGGGTCCCGGAGAACTCCGGCCTATCTCCTTGCTCGAAAGCTTCGGTAAGATATTCGAGCGACTGCTGCAACGGCCGCTGACTGATTTCGTCCGGGAGAATGACATCCTCCCGGAGGAGCAGTTTGGTTTCCGTGCGCAGCCTTCCACAGTCCATCGGCTGGTGCGAGCGCGGATTTCATCACGGACAGCTTCAACAGGAATAGGGCGGTTGCTGGGGCCTTCTTCGACGTCAGTAAGGCGTTCGATCGCGTCTGGCATCCGGCTCTCTTGTTGAAGATGAGACGACTCCATTTCCCACCCTGGATTGTTCGGATGGTTCACTCCTATTTGAGAGACAGGACATTCACCGTGCAATGGCTCGGGGCGAATTCAATGGTGCGTCGGATCTCCGCCGGCGTGCCCCAGGGATCAGTCCTCGGACCACTGCTTTACAATATCTACTCTCACGACATTCAAACTCCACGTGGGAACCTCGAGATCCTGTCTCTCTATGCCGACGATACGGCCCTCCTGTGCTGCTCCTGGCAGAAGGTGACCGCGGTGCGAAGACTGGAGAGCGCTGTGGCGGATCTCCTAGAATGGTACCGCCGATGGCGCTTTGCTGTTAACGCCCAGAAGACGAAGGCGATCAGCTTCCATCCGGGAAATGGACGGCCGACATGAGTGAACCTAACTGTGAATGGAGTTGCCCTACCGTGGGATTCCGAAGTTATCTACCTCGGAGTGCTGATGGACCGGAAACTCCTTTGGAACGCCCAAGCGCTTCGTGTACGTAGAAAGGCATTCGCGGCGCTTAATCGGCTCCGGCCGATTATCCGCCCGCCGGTCCTGAGCATGGACACGAAGCGTAGACTGTACCAAGCGTGCGTGCTGCCTGTCATCACGTACGCTGCTCCGGTACGGTCAGGAGTGTCGCGAACGAGTCTCGCTCAAATTCAGGTGGTGCAGAATTCTGCTCTTCGTGACATCATGGCACGCGGTCGTTACGCCCGCGTTTCCGATATGCACGAGGACGGAAAGCTGGAAACCCTGGACGTCCTTCTGCCTATAATATCTGGAAAATTCTTCATAAAAGCGGCAGAAGCGGAAGTAAAAGTAATTCTCCGGGTTGGCGACATAAGGGTCTGGCCATGGGACCGCTACAAGCGCCCCATAGCATCCCAAGACGAGAAAGACACCCTTATGGCAAAGAAGAAGCCAAGGCTGCTCTGAGCGGGAATAAATCATACGACTGAAAACGCAGAAGAATTCTCCCCGCCTTAGTAGCCTTGGAGGCTGGAAAGGGGCAGTGTAAGGGCAACGCAAGAGCCCTTGCAAGAAACTGCTCTATAAGCAAAGCAGAGCAGTGACTGAAGACACTAAAGGTTGTGGAATTCTCTTACGGAGGCCGAACCTGCTGTTGTCTCTACGCTTCCTCTTTCCTTCCGGGCCGGACTCCTTGGGTAGTAAGTCCAATAAATGTATTGCAATGAAAGCCCCTCTTTGATTCCACGAACCGAACCCTACTATGTCCACGCGACAAATGGAGTAAAGTTCATGAGGAGTAATTTCCGGGAATATGTGGAATGGGCAAAGTGAATGGCAAGAGACGCTGTTCAACGCTTCTGAATCCAATGAGGATGTATTATGGTTTTTTAAAATGCAATCGAGAAAGTCGGCAGAGGTATTTGCTTTGTCGCAGTCATCGTATAGTGCTCTCCCATTATGTGGTATTGGCGGGATGGGTACCTTTTTCCTTCGCAGACAGTGGGCTAGGGTCCATACCGAATTGTCGTTATGTGAGAGTGAACTTATTTTCTCTTGCCATGTTTTTTCCCAATGTGTTCTAGGTCTGGATGTTACAAGGTTTCGAAGTGCACAGATGCGGATTTTATCTTGGCGGAGATGAGTGCGTTGCCAGAGGGCTCTGGCCTTGTTTCTAAATGAAATCAAGTGATAAATATCCGGAGGTAGTGTGGCACCAGCGATGGAGGCCGGAGAAGGAGGGTAGCAAGAGCGATGAATGACTTTGGTTAAGGTGCTTGTGAAATCTTGAGCAGCTTTCTCTATGCTGTCTGGAGTGCTAGCAGGAGATGGGACAAGGTTAATGGCCAAGCAGTTTTCTTTAAATAGTTTCCAGTTAACTCTTCTAGTTGGTTCTGGTGGTATGAAGGAGGGTAGGAACGCAGTAAAATATTGGGCAGTGGTACGAGGCTGAGTTATCTAGGTTAAGGATTTAGAATGCGATATCTGCGGATAATAGAACTACATCCAGGATATCGGAGGAGTGGGGGTGATGATGGAAATGGGTAGGGACAGGCGGTGAGTGAATTGCAATATTTTTGGTAAACAGGAGCTTATGAAGGGCTCGCCCTCGTGTGATAGTGGTTTTGCAACCCCAGGCAGAATGTTTGGCGTTTAAGTCACCACCTTTTATGAGATTTGGGTGCAGTAGGGATGACAGTGCTGATAAGCCAGGGGCGTCTGACTTTGAGGATGAAGGTGGAAAGTAGGCTGACCAAATGTTAAGGGTCCCAGTAACTCCTTTTATTGCTATTCCAGCGAGTTCCAGTTTTTGGGTGGGTGGGGGTTGAAGTTATGTGAAGAGTAGGTTAGTTTTGGATAGGATCATGACCCCGCAACCAGGATCATTGGCTCTATCTCTTCTGATTGTAGAGTAATTTGGACAATTAAATGTTTGGCTATTATTATTTTTGGTTTCTTGAAGAAGGATCATGTCTGGATAATGATTGGTTATTAGGAGGTTTGGCTCTTGTTTTTTGTTTTTTATGCCATTTAGTTCCATTGTAAAACTTTAAGGAAGTGGTTGTTTATTTGTGAATTAGGCACCATTTACAAGTTGAAGAAGGGCTGGTATAAGGTCATTGGTGAAGATGCTAATAAGGGTTTTATTGTCAGTAGGAGAGAGAAGTTTTGTAATTATGCTCAATAGAGCAGTTCTTATATTTGCGGTTGATGATTGGTCATTGATTGAGGGAGAGTGTTGTCCAGAGGGTGGCGGAGGGTGTTGATCGGAGGTTGGGGGAGAGTTAAGAGATGATTAAGGGGTTCACAGCCAAACTGTCAGCTATCAAGAGGGCCCTAAAAGACATAATAGAATGTAATGGCTCTTCTCTCATATGTTCGCACTCATTGATTTCCCTATAATCCATATCAGTCTTGTCATCAATGCACCTGATGGTTCAGGAGATCTATTATACCCTGTGGTCCCTTCAGATAAAGGGGAAGTAGGTGCCCTCTATATGGACTGCTGGTCATGTGGGAATACCAGGCATTGAAAAAGCTGGAAAAGCAGCAAAGGAAGCCCTGGTCAATCACAAAACAGACTCAGCTTTGCTTCCTGTGTTGGACGTCGGGGCTGCCTTGCGGAATTCGGTTCTGAACCAGTGGAAGGAAGCTTGGTGATTCTTGCCAAACAAGGAACTTAAGGCCATAAATTTGGTTGTTTTGAAAGGGCCCTCTTCCATCTGGAACATTTAGGGGGAAGAGGTAGGTCCCGCGCCTGAGAATAGGGCACTTAGCCCTCACGCACTCTTCATGGAGACAAAAGTGCAACCTTGAAGCAATGTTTTAAAATAAGATGTAATTTAAGCAATAGTTTAGGGGAGGACCCCAACTTTTTAAGTAAGGTTTCCAGGTTTTTAAAGGAAACTGACCTGAACGGACAACTTGAGTTTCCGTTTCTTTTTTTTTAAATAATTACTGTTTAACTATTCATATGTTTTTTATACATTAATGTATTTATCAAAATTGGATTGAGGTTTTAAATGTTTTAAAAAGTGGTGCAAAAACAACCACAGTGGTTGATGCATCCAAAAACCCCAACTATTACTACGGGTTGGTTTCTTTGGGTAAGACCATTTCCTTCAGCTGAGAGATCTTAATGAAAATGTTGGTTAGTACGGAAGAGAGGGGTGATCCCATGGCTGCACTTTCATGATGTTCAATGTGCTTATCATTCCAACAGAAGTATGAGTTCCTGAGGCAGAATTTGCGAGGTCCAGGTTAATCCTTAGCTAATCCCTGTGAGGTGAGGTTTTTGATGAGTAGCATGGAGTCATCAATGGGCGTATTTGTGAACAAGGAGATGACATCAGAGGTCACCAGCATGTTGACTTTTTGGATTTCAGCATTCCGAATAATGTGAATGAAATCCATGGTAGTTTTAGCAAAAAAGTAAGTCTTTCTGGTGAAGAGTTGAAGAGGATGTGCAACATATTGTGCTAGCTTGTGGGTTGGTGCATTGATGTTGCTGACGATGGGTCGTCAGCAACATCGATGCGTCATCACCTTAAGTGCCATCAAAGCCCGCCGAAATTTGTAAACTAAGAAGAAAAAGAAGCACAATGAAACTACAAAATATTAACTTGCATTGCTGGAAAGATAGCCCAGGCGTGTACACTAATAGGCAATGGTTCGCATTCTTATATATAATTACATATTTTATGTATTTTATACACTCCTTCCCATGTATGGTTAATTTATTCATTAATTTATTTATTATATTACCAAGACGAACCCCGGATACATCATGAAATGACTTTCTTGCTTGCAAAAAAGAAAAACATCTTCAATTGCCTTTACATATATTTGTTGAGAAAGGAAAGTCAAACGTTTGTATGTCTCCGCACATGTCCAACAATTTGATTTTCCTTTTCAGTATTTAATCTTTATACCTAATAAACGAAAATATAGTGTCCATAGAGCATACTTTATTTCTCTTTAAAATTAGATCATATTCTCAATCTAATTCGAAACATTTCATTCTTCACTTGTTTGTTACTGTTGCCACGGCAACAGTGTCACCAAATGGACGAACCAAAACAAACATTATTGCGTACTTCGGAAACAGCATTATTTACACACTCACAGACCACAGGCTTTCCTTTCCAACTGAATGACATGGAGCAAATTCTTAACGGTATGGCTTCTCATTTGCGTAAACAAGGATATACTGTTTCAGGTTGCTAATCTTAGTGAATGTATTTTGGAAAGAATGGACGGGTGAGATCTTTTGTGAGATATATGCCTTTTAAATTTGGAGAACACCTAATTACATACACAACAATAATACTTGCTGCTGAGATAGTCATGTTTTAATTGCTTTGGGCTCTGCTTGAATTGACTGCAGTATCAATCTCTGTAGAAAATACATTTCTTAAATGTTCCTTTTTGAAGTAGTTAAGATCTATGTTTTTGGTAGAATTGAACGGGAGTCAAGTGTGAAACGACAGCTATAAACATCGTCAATAATGTTTAGAAAATAGTATTATTTCACATGCGCAATGATCAAACGATACATTGAGTCCAAATCATTGAAAATGGATTGTTAAAATACAATGGTTATAAATAGGGAGATTCGATATTTAAGTAGTTAACTTAAAATTAGATTTTGTTTGTGTTCTGTAGTGAGGGACCATTTTATTTAATATGCTTAATCAATTCGCAAATACACCTATTAACGCCACAAATCCCTTGCTGTTGTGAAATACTCCTTTTTAATTATGGTGATTTTGACCTGAATTCATTTATTCATAATAATGATATAAAACATATGTAGGTTTAATTTTACAGGGCAAATCAGGTATCATGATGATACAAAAATAGCTCAAAGACTAGAAATTCTTCATGAAAATATGGGCATTGAAATTATTATTGGAAGCAGAATGAGGCAATGTCTTTATGGACAAATTAACCTTAGAACTACTAAAAATTTAAGAGAAATTAGGTAAATCAGACTGTTGTGCTAAGATAAAATTTTCAAGGAAATAATGAAATTAACTCCTAGTAATAATAGTCTAGAAGGAATTTAAATCCTTAAATGAAACATCCCTATCCTGTTCCTTCCCTTTTCTTGCTTGCCTCACATTCTCCCCTCTATTACCATCTTGAACAGTCCCCTGTCGGTCAATATGCCCTTCATCCATTTTTACTGCCTCAATAGGATTTCTCCCAACCAACACCTCTCTTCACCCACCATACCAAGTACTTTCTCATTGGTTTTCTTCTCGCTCCATTTCACCTTCTCCATTTTCTTAACGCCCACATGTCATAAGCCTCCAGTCCACGACAATTCTCCTGCTTCAATGACCACATTTCCTTATATAACTGTGCACTATACCAAAAGTTTCACGAGTCTTTTTTTAATATCCTTACTCAACGTTCCATTAATCAACTCTCTCCTCCTTATGAAAGCCTCTGTGCCTAGCGTAATTCTTCTCCATACGTCCCTACTACTTTGACCGTGTTGGTCCAAAATGCTTCAGAGATACGTCAACTATCCTACCTGCATTAGTTTTTGCCCTCCTATTTTAATGTTTAGCTTAGCTTTTTTCTTTCTAGAAAATTGCATATCCTTTGTTTTATTAATATTGATTTTCATCCCATACCTGTCGCCTTGAATTTCCAATTCACTCAGGAATCCTTACAACCCCTTGGCTGGCTGACCAACTAAAGCTTGGTCATCCGCAAACCTAATTAATTTTACCAATTCCCCGCCCACTTTCATTCCTACCTCCAGTTCTTCCCATGCCTCTTTCATCATTTCCTCTTCATTTCCTCTGCATTGTTGTTCAAGATTGCGTCAACTTTGGCCGTACAACGATGTGGCTCTTGTAAAACACGAGTCGAAGTACGTGATATGGTCGTTAGTTGCAATATTTGCTCAGGTGTATGTTACCATAAATGCTCCGGCTTAAGTGATATAACATTAAAAGCTCTCTCGGACTGCCATGACATTTACTGGAAGTGTTTTTATGCCGTGTAAATAAGCCCAATATTTACAATATGGCGGCCGACATTGAAAATTTGAAAATGGAGTTACAAACTCTCCAATCTACCGGATCCACGGAATGTACTACCTTGCAGCCAATTGCAAAGGAAGCTGTAACGTTGTCTACGGAATTGAAACCTGAAGTCAATGAACAATTAGGCCTCAATAGTGACAACTCCAAATTGAGCCCCAAAAATGGGAATGCAAAATTTAACACCATGAGTTTCGAATCCATCGTTACTGACGAGGAAGGTTTTCAAAAGGTCAATTACAAGAGAAACAAACGCAAACGAAATACGGTTTTTGGGAGTTGTAAGCAGCCTGCTGTTACGTGCAATTTTGTGGGAGTTCCTCGCAAGACTCTCTTTTACGTTGGTCGTGTCCAGTCCAATGCAACGCCTGATGACATCGTGAAGCATCTGTCCGGAATATTTCCTGGGAATGACTTCAAATGTGAAAGTTTGAGAGTTGGTGAAGTTTATAATTCTTTTAAACTCTGTGCGCCAATTAGCCTTAAGGATCAACTTCTTAAAGAAGATATTTGGCCAGTAGAAGTGAAAGTTGGGAAATTTTTCCCCCCAAAACCGCGGAAACTGACACCTACTCATGAAGAGACAGAGAATATTGCTGAAGGGTCAGCCGCGGTGGTGAATCCGAACGCCGAGTTAAAAAATAGTGATGCGCCGGTATCCACCTCAGCAACAAGGGGCCTCACCGATAACACTACGGAAAAGTGTTCCTTAGAAAAACGTGTTACCCCCCTCCAAACGGGAATATCAAAACCAAAGTCCTTTTGACTAGATAGTATTAATTTATTTTGCCAAAATGTGAGATGTCTACGTAATAAGATAACGGAGATAGAGGCAATAGTCAAACATGGTGGCTACAATATGCTATGTCTCAATGAGAACTGGATTGCAAAAAATGAATTTGATGTGTATAACATTAGTGATTTTGGCTGGGCATCATTCTACTGCCGATCTGTAGCAAAAAACGGTGGTACCTGTATTTATGTCCTGAAAGGTATGCCCTTCAAGGTAATTGACTTGGACAAATTCTGTCTGGAATTGATTGCACTTTGAAATATCTGCGATCATATTGAAGGACCTGAATTTGATCATTGCTTCTGTGTATCGCTCCCCTAATGGTGTTTTTGAACACTTCTGCAATCAACTGGAACTAGTACTATCCCTATTCTGGACTCTGAAAGCCAATATCATAATTTATGGAGATCTCAACATTGACATAACACTAAAAACTAGTGATTGTCAGGTTCTTGAAAATCTTTTGCTTTCTTATAATTTATACTGGGCAAACAAACAGCCTACTCGACTTTCTGCCTGCCTAGATAATGTAATTACCAATTATGGTCCTGAACTGTACAGTATAAGTGTTATTAACTATCTCCTATCTGACCATCAAGGCATAAGCTTCACTTTTAATACTCAAATAACTCAAAAGATATATCCAAATAGAGGTAAAACTATAATCGTGAGGCCCATAACAATAGAAGGTTTAGAGAGTTTCCAACTGCTTCTATCTTGTATTGATTGGCATGGTTTTTGCACAGACTCTGTAGAACAAACATGTTTTTCAAGTTTTTTAGGTAATTTCCTAGGCATTTTTGAGCAATGCTTTCCTAAAAAAATTCTAAACTCTATCCCCACTAAAAATAAAAAAAATCTCTGGTATGCTGGGGAGTTATTAGCTCTTAGAAATGATTTACTTAGTTACTACCACTCATACCAAACCAGTGGAGGCCAGCATGACAAAGAGGCTTACTTGAAATACAAAAGAGATTATTATAATTTAGTTAGGTGTGCAAAAAATAATGCTTACAAGGATTTTATATTGAATGCAAAAATAAACAAAAGGCAGCATGGAGTATAATCAATCAAGACGTTGGTCATGGTAATGGAAAAGAAAATCTTCCTTTCACCCCAGATGCTGTAAATAATTTTTTCTTAAGTACTGTTGAAGACAATTTGTTCTCTCGAAAAGTTGATGCTGACAATATTGGTAATATGCTGCAAAATCTTCCTCCGAATAATTTAAATTTTAAATGGAATTTTGTTTCTCCACTTGATATTATATCGACTGTTAAAAAATTTAAAAAATCCAACAGTAAGGATATTTATGGTCTTTCAAACTCCCTAATAAAGGACATTATTGTGCTCATTGCGGAACCATTAGCAATGTTAGTCAATTTATGTTTTGAGACAGGAGATTTTCCAACAGCTCTAAAATGTTCCAAAATAGTACCTATCCTTCCCCTTCCTAAACCCTGAAAATGTCTCGCAAGTTTGATGGGCATTTAAACAAAACAGAGGGACAAGGTTAGAATAAATTGATGTTGACTGATTGCCATTAATAATTGTGAAGAGTTCACCGATTAAATGTTTAATTTTGTGTGTTCCGGGGAAGAAAGTGGTGATAATATTAGGGCTTTTTGGGCAGTTTGGTTTGATGAGGGGAGTGTATTTGGTTGAGGGTTAGGATTTTACTGCTCAGTAGCATTCGTGGTACCTACATTTTCTCAGAGAGTCATCTAGCTGATACAAGTACTTCTGTTGGGAGGGGATGTTGTTTCAGAGACGGAAGCATCAGACTGAGAGAGAATGGGATGGAGCGCTTTGCATGAGGTGGCTGGCAGCTGTCGAAATCAAGCTACTGTTCTTACTAGTTGGTTTAACGTGGACTGAGGTATAAAAGGTATTGTTTTGGAGGTGAATGTTAATATACAGGAAAGTGATATTCGAGTCGGGTATGGAAGAAGTGAATGATACTGATGAGGATTTGAGAGAGGAAATAAAAGGAGATAAATTTTTGCGTCTGAGGAACCAAAGGAGGAAAATATCATTGATATAGTGGGCCCAGAAGAGTGGTTTGAGGGTTTGTTATTGCAGAAAGTCATGTTCTAGTTTACCCATAAAAAGATTGGCATATGTAAGAGCCATACGTGTTCCCATTGCAGTGCCTTTTATTTGTAAATATATTTTCTCGTTGAATTGAAAAGCATTTTTGGTGAGAACAATTTTACTCTGTTTGATGAGCAAATCTGTGGATGGGGTGTGTTGTGTGCATCGTAGGGAGATTTAATATTGCAGGGCTTCTCAGCCTTCTTTGTTGGGAATGGAGGTGTACAGAGATGTATTGTCTATTGTGGCCATGAGAATGGTCGTGTTGTTGGGCTGAACCAAGGCCACTGCATGTATCACATGCCTGCCTCCCACCCCCTTGTTCATTTCCCATTGGTCCCTTACCCCTCCCTCCCTCGTCCCTCCCCTGCACATGTCCCCTCCGCTATTCCACGAGAAGGCCAGTCTGAAGACAACAGCAGAGCCATTGAAACATCAAAACAATATATAGCGAGTGTCCTTTCTTTGTGTCCCTATGGTTTAAAAATCTACATCTGTGTTTTTATGTGTTTATATATATATATATATATCTAACATATACTATTATTATTAGGTAATCTACCCTTTTAGGTATGTTTTTGGATGGACACAGCTACTAAATAAAACCTTTTGTGTCTCTTAAAAAAACACAAAATCCAGCATCCTACTCCATCAAGTCCCTCTTCATCTCTGAGTGCTCTCTGCCTCCCTTCATCCCGTCCAACTTCCCTATCCTACTCCTTCCATTTCCTTGTTTGTCTAACATTCTCTCCTCTATCACAGTCCTCAATATCCCAGTGCCGGTAAATACCCCCTTCACCCTTTTTTCCTGCCTCTGTAGGATTGTTCCAAACAAGCCCCTCTCCACGCCGCACCGTACATAGCTATGGTCCATATCAGTGTTTTTACGAGTCTTTTTTTAACATCCTTTCTCAACGTCCCTGTCATCAACTCCCCCCTCTTTGTGAAAGCCTCTTTGCCTAGCACGATTCTTCTTCTTACGACCCTACTACTTTGAACGTGTTGGTCCAAAAAACTACCGAGGTATGTAAACTTTCTATCTGCTCTGGTTTTTGCCCTCCTATTTTAATGTTTAGCTTAGCATTTTTCTTTCTAGACAATCGCTTAACCTTTGTTTTATTAATATTGATTCTCATCCCATTCTGTCGCACTGAATTTCCAATTCAGTAAGCAATGCTTGCAAGCCCTTGGCTAACTGACAAACTAAAGCTTGGTCATCGGCAAACCTAACTGATTTTACAAATTCCCCACCCACCTTCATTCATACCTCCAGTTCTTCCCATGCCTCTTTCATCATTTCCTCGGCATATAGGTTGAACAGTAACGGTGATAATGGGCAACCCTGTCTGACACCTCTTCCTAACCCTGCCCAACAGGACTCCCAATTCCTCACTCGCATCTGAGTGTTCAGAGACATATACAGGTTGCGGATTAGCCTCCTGTCCCGCCAATCTATTCCTATTTCCTGCAATATACTCATTAGTTTTTCTCAATTCACTCTATCAAATGCTTTTTCGAAAGCTACAAAACAGGCAAATGCATCCTGGTTCTGTTCTATATTCCTCACGATTAATAATCTCATTACTGCAATGGCATCACGCGTATCTTTCCCCTTCCTAAACCCAAACTGATCCTCCCCTAAGTAATCATTTGCCCTATTCTCTATCCTTTTGTTTATAATCCTGAGAACAACTTTAGCTTCATGGGATATCAAACCTATCATCCTGTAGTCCTCACATGATTTTCCCCTAACCTTTTTGGAATTGGAATTAAAAATGATCTCACAAAGTCTTCCGGCCAGATTCCCTCCTCATAAATACTACGGATCAGCCCATATAGCCTCTTCCTCCCACATTTTCCTAAGCCTTTTAAAAGTTCGGCGGGAATGTTATCCACCCCCATGGCCTCATTTAGTTTCATCTCCCTTAATGCCCTTTCTATCTCATTGTCTAGTATGCCTGGACCTAAGCTATCTTCCTCTACGTCATGTTCCTCTTCTATGTCTAACTTTGTTGGTCTAAGTTCTTTATTATTACAGTTCTTACTTATACTACCTTGATCAAAAATTTCCCGGAATTTATTCAGAAAATTAAAAATACAAGTTTATTCATCTAAATCTATATTGTCCCCTTCAAAGTAATCCCCATCGACTGCAACACACTTATGCCAGCGCTTGATCCAATCCTCGAAACATTTTTTATATTCGGTTTTCGGTATGTCCATCAGTGCTTCCTGCGATTTTTCCATTACTTCCTCTCGGCTGCTAAAACGCGTTCCCCGTAATGGTTTTTTAACTCGATTGAACAGAAAGAAGTCACAGGGAGCCAAATCAGGTGAATTCGGTGGCTGTTGGATGGTATTTTTTGCATTTTTCGTCAAAAAATTACGAATAATGATAGCACTGTGCGACGGTGCGTTATCATGGTCCAAAATCCACGAGTTTTCTGCCCACATTTCTGGTCTCTTTCGGCGAATTGCTTCACGCAAACGTCTCATAACGCCCAAATAATACTCTTTGTTTACTGTCTGGCCTTCTGGCAAAAATTCATGATGCACTACACCGTTGTAATCCATGAAAACCGTCAGCATTGCCTTCTTTTTTGACTGAAAACGACGTGGTTTTTTTGGTCTCGGCTCATTTGGTGAACGCCATTCACTTGCCTGATGTCTGGATTGCGTGTCGTACTCATAAACCCACGTCTCGTCTCCAGTAATGATCCTTTTGATGAATGTGGGATCGGATTCAGCCTCGCAAATCATGTCTTTTGCGACGTCAACACGGTCTCTTTTTTGCATGAAATTGAAGTCTTTTGCTGCTACACGACGGAAACCCAAATCATTAACCACAATGTCTTGGGCGGATCCATAGGCAATGTTCAAGTCCTCCGCTATTTCTCTGATGGTTAATTTGCGGTTATTGACCAACATTTCTTTTACTTTATTAATTTTTTCACCGACTTTCGATGTCGATGGTCTGCCACTGCGTTCATCATCTTCGATTGACTCACGACCACTTCTGAACCGCTCGTGCCACTGGTAAACGACCGTTTTTTTTAGAGAATCGTTGCCGAAACACTTTTCCAACATTTCCAACGTCCGTGCGCCACTAAATCCGTTTTTTACGCAAAATTTAATACAAGTTCGTTGTTGCAAATTTAAATCCATTTCTGCAATTGTAAAAAATCGCCAACACACACAGAGATAGATGTACTCTTGGCTACGTAACTTTTGCAAATGTCAAGTTATGACACTAAGATTTAAAGGGAATATCAACAACAGATGTACCAATTTAACAAAAAAACAGAACTCAAATCGGAACGATGGGAGCGCCACACGGTGGTTATTCCGGGAACTTTTTGATCAAGGTAGTATTCCATCCATCTCTCTTGGATCTTCCCTGCATCCAATTTTACCTTACCCACCTTATCTCTAACTGCGATCGTTGATCTCCCTTTCTTACTTCCCGATAAAGAGTTAACTTTGCTGTACAGCGCACCGATTTTACCCTTCCTCTGCAGACTTTCCATATCCTCGCACTGTCTTCCACCATGCTTCTTTGCTTTATTTGTTGCCCGCCTCAATTTATTGTTTAATTCTTTGTACTTCATTTTGCCTAATTTTGTATTTACATTCTTCTATTTTTGCCGGTCATCCATCTTTGTAATCATCTCATCCGTGATCCATGGCTTCGTGGCCCTTTTAGCGTTAACGATTCCAATAGTGTCTTTTGCAACTTTAGACAACCCTTTCTTGATACATTCCCATTTTTCCTTGATAGTACGTAGCTTTTCATCATCCGCCATGATTTCCTCTACCACCTGTTTGAATTCCTTCATTTTCAAACCATTTAATGCTTCTACATTCCATTTTCCAACTCGCCGCCCCTGCTGTATCTTTTCGAAACGGACGCTACAGTTCATAATAACTAAATTGTGGGCTCAGTCCGCATCCGCTCCCGGGAAGCTGTGCGAATTTATCACACTGTTGCTAAACCTGTGCCTAACCAGGATATAATCTAGCTGAAACCTCTCTGAGTCACCTGGCATTTTCCATGTATACCTGCGTCTTTTGTGGTGTCTAAACCAAGTGTTGGTGGTGACTAGCCCGTCTCCAGCAGAACTTAACTGCTTTCTCCCCGCGGTCATTCCTTGTGCCTAAACCGTAGTCCCTGACCTCATCACCATCTCTTCCTTCGCCTACCGTCGCATTCCAATCCCCCATCACTATCAAATGTTTCCCTGCAGGTTCAAACGCGATTATGTCCGCTAACTGATCGTATATCCTATCGTCCTCCTCTGCCTTCTGGTTGCTCGGTTGCATGTACACCTGAATAATGACCAAGTTCGTCGGTTCTGTTTTTATCTCTACTAGTAGTATTCTGTTACCTGCTCTATGTTGACTACGCTTCTCCCTACCTCTTCATTTATTACTATAGCAACCCCTCGTTGGCTCTCGTCGCCGCCGCTGTATATTATTCTATATTTATCACTCCAATAATTCCCGCTATATTTCCATCTTACCTCACATAGACCGAAAATATCGATATTTCCCCTGTCCATCTGTCGCTTATCATTCTCCAATATCCCTGTCCTCATCATTGTCCTAACATTCCACGTTCCTATTCTAATTAATTTGGTCTTCTCCTGCTGCGTTTTCTGTCCTGCTGCTGCCGATTTTCTCTTGCAAAGGTTTCGTGAGATGACGACCGCGGAAGCCTTGCCTCTCCCGCTGCCGGGTACGACACACGGCCGATTGGGCCGAGCCCCATAGTTGCCAGGACTCAAAATCTTTGTATAGTCCATAATGTTAATCTTTGGAATGGTAATTGAGGTAGTTTCCCGTTGCCTTCCTCAATAGTTTTTTTAACGTGACACCATGACTTCTTGGCCGCCCCACTTGGGTCCGACGCCATCGCAGCCGCCTCACTGAGGAACAGACGCCAGCACAGCTCTAGGTGTCATCGGAACGCACGAGCCATTCCACCACGTCAAGATTGTAGTCCGGGGAGGGTTATATATATATATATATATATATATATATATATATATATATATATATATATATATATATATATTTCCAGCAGGAATACTTTATTAGTTGAATAATATATCGGTCCTTTCTATTTTATAATTTCCATTTCATCTGTACTTATCGTCATTTTAGAGATAGCTTCACATACCTGTGATTATAAATATGAAAAAAAAGCAGTCTTAAGTTATGTGAATATTTATTTATAAAATGAAAATGTTAAGGGGTTAAGAACCCGTTTCAAATATATTTTGCAAAAAAATTAGTCTCCATTCATGCGGTAAATAATTGATAGTAACGACCAATGAATGCATTCAATCATAAATGATTTTTACTATATCTACCGTAAGTATGCAGAAAATTAGAGCCAGGCGATTGAAATCAATTCCAAAGATGAGAAAGATCAAAATATCAAAAAAAACTATGAACGCGACGACAAAATATGTCGCCTCACTGCTTTTATGCTATGATTTGAAAGTCGAAACGAGACAAAGAAACTGCGGGAGATGCCGCAACAGTAACTTTTAACGGACACATCCGGCATCTCCTGCAGTTTATTTGGAATTTGTCAAGGTGTAAACAGATAAGTGTTTAAAAGTTGGCTCTTTAACCGTGTGGCGCATCCCGCACACGACTACGAATACCTGTGGCATTGTATGTACGGTATTTCGTCACAACATCTTGTTCCTTTAAAACCCTCAAAATTTCTGAGTTTAAGAGGAGGCCTCGATAGCAGAGCACAGGCATGTCCTGCCCGTGTTCACCGAGTGTCTCAATTTCGCCGGCGTCCGAGGCTTCGGCCGCCGGGATTCGGAGATCGGCGGTGCCGGACTAACTCGGAAGTCGAGGTTCCGATCGTGTTTTGTGTCGAGCGGCGGTTGACCGCCTAGTTCATCAAGAAGCGTGCGGTTTAACTCTCGACTTCTGCTGCCGGGAAGGCCGTGCTTTCGTTCTGTTTGCTGGATCAAGACTGGCCTTGACTCTTGGTGTAGAGCTTAGGCTCATTTTTATTTGCTACCAACGGTTGCGTGTAGCGGGGAGGGAGTGCGCACGAGTGTTTATTTCTTTCTTGGAGTGCTTTCGGTGCGCTCTCCATTTTTTCGCGCTGGCGTGCTCAATTTGATTTGTTTCAAAATGGTCGTACATCACGTGGATACGCTCGCCTTGCAAATTGACGATAAGGCGAAGGCCCCTGCTCCGTTGGAGGTCCACCTCCTTACACTAGAGTCACTGGGCCTCACACCGGAAGAGATTGCGGCGATCTAATTTGGATATAACCGCTATTTGGTATTCCTGAAGTTGGCAACTGAAGCTACTATGAAGAGGATTCTATATTATATCCCACGAAAGCTACCGTTTCCATCCCTAACGATCCGAGGACGATGATTAGCATTGACGAGACCTTCGGTAGCCTTTGTAATGTCCGGGTTCTTCGTCTTCCCGTGGAGACCCCATTGGAAGATATAACAAGTGAGCTTCAACGTTTTGGAAAAATCCATCGCTCGTGGGAGAATAGGTGGGAGGGCGACAAAATGGCGCGCGTGCTGACAGGTACGACAGTGGTGCGGATGACGGTGGAAAGAAATATCCTGTCGTACCTCTCCATTGGCGGCAACCGGGCCATCATCATCTACGAGGGTCAGCGCCGCACCTGCGCCCGTTGCAACCAAGAAGGCCAAGGTGGAGGAAAGCCAAGGTGTCCGCAATATTCCCATGGCTCCTCTAGAGGTGGACCAATTCGATCTATCTCCTCCGGTTTCTCCTGACGGAGCCCCTTCGGCAGATGACCTCCAGTCCGCTCCCGGCCCCCCGAGGCCACCTCCTGGGTTGGGCCGGTCACCAGCTGTGCTGCCTAAAAGAATGCCCCCCGTTGAACGCTGCCGAGTTACCCGCTCTTCGTAGAGACCACGGCTGGGTCTTCTTCTTCGTACGAGGTCGAGGGGGAGGTATGCAGTGACAACTCGAGGCCTCGATCGTCGGCCCGTCGGACGAAGTGTCCCGGGAAGCGGCGAAGCTCTTGTCGCTTGGGCTCGAGCGGGGACCGAAGCGACGTAAGCCAAGACCAGGACTCTGGTAAGTGATGTCCGGTGCCCATAGCTGTCATCTCATTCCACCAATTAATATTAATTCGCTTAATATTGCTGGTGTTTATAGCGCTTTAAAAAGTGCAGTCCAACGTTTTCCCCGCGATCTCAGGGCTGATGTAATCCTCCTTCAAGAGGTAAAAGAGGACATACTCTGGGATACAAACATCTTTCAGGCTTTCGGCAATTTTGCCACCACCCTAGTCCGAAATGGCATTTCGTTCTCTCATGTTCGCCGCCAGGCATCAGACCGAAAAACGTTCGCTATCGTGAATGGTATCCATATCACGAACCTTTACGCTCCCTCCGGTGAGCGCACGAGGGCAGAGCGCGAAACATATTTTAATGAACTCCTTCTCCCCTACCAGTATTCTTTCTTGGAGAGGGCCATATTGGGCGGAGATTTCAACTCCATCTACCGCCGAGAGGGTAGTGCCTCGAAAAGGGATGGGGTGACATACAATCCAAGCCGGGCACTCTCACTGATTCGAGCGATTGACGCAGTGCGTTCTTATTGCGCCGGTCCCACCCCCTTCACGCGATCAGGGCCTAACTCTCGGACGCGGATTAACTGCCTCTTCGTCTCGGCATCCCTAAAGAATGATGTTTTGAGAGTGGACACGTGCCCCTAAGCGGGGAAGGATCTGGCCAGAAGTTTTCGTCCTCAGCGTCTACCCAGTTAGTGAGGGGTGCCTGAACTTCCTCCCGGAATGGCGCCACCTCAACTACATAGCCCTTTTTTACATTTTGTTCGCTGCTACGAATGTTACAAAGTAATATGGGGACATTGCCTTCAAATGACACCGAAGCAATGCTCGGCAGAATAAATAAATCTCTCTCGCTTCCAATGACTCGCACTTCTTTGCCTTCAACCATCTGACTCTTTATCTTCGACAACACAACGGATAACGGCGCTACTCTAATAGATTCCTCTGATACAATTTTGCTCGATCGGCCAACCCCATTACTAGCGCCGGTCTGGGTTTCGCGAACTTTGCCATCGCACAAGGGGACAACAAATCTATCCTCTCTTACTGGCGAAAAAACACAATCATCACCCGACTTCTTTATCCCAAACCGGGAGTCGGTGGAAACCTCGAAGACATCGCCATTAACTTCGTCCCTAGCGGTGCAGCTTGCTTGCGACGCGGGTGGCAACCTCTCTATGACTCTTTCGGCCTTCGCCACCTCTGCTTATTTCTGTGAATCCTTATTTAGAGATCCGTTATCCTTATTCCCTTCTGTCGATTCCTCCGTCGTTACTTGAAAACAAATTCCCTCCATACTGCCGTTTATTCGCGAGTTACATTTCATTATCTCTGCCGGAAAAGCACTTTGGTTTTTAGTGTCGCTTATCGTTTTTTCCTCAAGGGATGCTAAATTATACGTGGCCATTTGCGAATCATTGCCATTAATTATACCATAAATGAAAGAATCAAACGCCTTGACCTTTTCGGAAACTCCAATTTAATGGGCGCCTATGGGCTCGTTCATCTGCGATGTTACGCCATTAGATTTAAGGTCTGTCTCGTTTCCCTCACCCATTCTTATTTGCCGTTTATTGAACGATATACTTTTCCCGTAACGAACCATAAAATCAAGGCAACAATTTCAGAGTGTTAAAATCATTCGCCTCGACTGGGATTCAAACCCAGATCCCGCAATATCCGGTTGAGTGCTTTAGCCACTTAAGCTACCGAGGCGTCCTCTTAAACTCTGAAATTTTTGGGCTTTTAAGGGAACAACAGCCCTCGACCGGATATTGACGGATCTGGGTTCGAATCCCAGTCAAGGCGAATGATATTTACACTCTGAAATTGTTGCATTGAAATGCACATTGGCGGATGACTCCGTTAAAAGTTACTGTTGCGGCATCTCCCGCAGTTTTTTTGGAATTCATAAAATCATGGCCTAGAAGACCGTCATAGTTCGTTTCCCCCAAATCCACTAGTAAGATGTCATGGGGATATAATTTATGATCAATCAAAAATAGCACGAACTCTCTCCGATGATTGGCAAGGGATGACCTGACGCGCTTCGCACCCGAGAATTGTAATCAGAATTCCTTAATTGGCCAAAAGGAAATTTTTTACTATCAATGATGGTAACGGCTGCTCTCGTTTCCACTAGAAAATTGTTATCTTTCCTAAAATTATTAACTAATATTGTCCATCCTGCTTCTTGAGTTACCACTAGAATTAAATCTGTCCCGACCTCCCAGTCGGGAGATCGGCGTTTCCCGCCACGAAGGGATTTTCGCGCCTCGGGCAGCGTCTGGGAAGATGGCCAGTCCTTTGACAAATGCCTCATTTCACGAGCGGGCAATCTTTAGCCATATGATTTTCATTTCCACAATTTAAACACAAAGACGGCCTCGTTCCCCTCTCCCTCTCTCTACACGCTCGACCAATGTGACCGGTTTTACCGCAGCGAAAGCAAACGCGTGCGCCGTGATTATCTATCCTTCGGTGTCCCTACTTGCACCGGGGGAAGCAGTCTTACTTTGGAACCCCTTCCGACAGCCTGTGCGGCGTTAATTTGTTCCACGGGAAACTGCCAACCTGCAACATTTGGCGTATTCGCGTTCATACCCTACCAAGGCGTTATATTTGGAGATGGCGGCCACCTAGGGGGTTACTGACACAACCACGCATGAGACTGTTGTGGTGAATTTACGTCTCTGTTGACGGCGAAATTTCTGACACTAGCTTCTTCAACGCTTGCGAACCCTTCTGTCTCAATCAAGTTTGTTGGATTACGAACCAACACAAACCTACCAATGTCTTCCTTCAGCCCAATTAAATATTGCACACGAAGTCTACCTTGAATACTTCGCTGTTTCTGAAACAATATCGCACCATGACTCGGGTAGCCTACGGGCGATATGGCGCAATCTGGTTGGAAATTCTGCGACGCTCTCCAGCGGTTTTTGTACGCAAGTGTTAAATATTTTTTCTAACATGATTGGAGATGCATTTAGGGAAAATCTCCTTTTGAGATTAATGGAAAAGTCCGCGTATGAACCTAATATGTGATGATTTGCAGAGACAAAATCCGCGGCGGTTCCTCCAAGCCGAAGTTGAGCGACTCCTAAGGTATGTGCTTCATTCCAACTACTAAGATGACTTACAATACGGGATCGAGATGGTGCGGGGGCTAGCGTACTGGCTTCCCACCCAGAGGGCCCGGGTTCAAATCCCGGCGGTGTTGAATATTTTTCAGAGGTATCTCGATCCCTACTTGAGGTGCTTTGTGGAGGGCACTTTGAGTGAGTACGCCGTCCGTCTGATGTCCCGTTAAGCTGCGGACCCCTTGGCGCCTTTCGTTAAGAGTAGGCTAATGCCGACGCCGGGTTTCTCTCCACCCTTCATCCTTTCCTATCCATCCCCTATGGCGCAAATGACCTTGGCTGTCGATCGCCTCCCCTTAAAACTCCTACTACTACTACTTACTACTACGACTTACAATACGAACGCTTTCCAAAAATTTGCCAACCCCAATCTCGACTTCCCCGCTAAACGTTGGAATTAAATGAATCTGGCTGTCAATAGCGGCGGTTTGCGCTGCTTCTCCGCAACCATTTTGCGGACTCGCGCTACTTCCCGGCTGTTCTAACACATTAACCAAAGGTGTGAAGTCGAGTGCACTGCCGAATTTCAATCCATTTGCGGTTTCGTGATAATCGAGAAAAGGGTTAGGGTTCCCCAGTCTATGAGGGTTAAGGCCATCCATCGCGAAATTCAACCCAATGCTAATTACATTAAAATTTGACTGTGCTTAATTAATTTATTTTTTCATACTCCGAGTGTATCCGATACCCATGGTGGGCGCTGAATGGGCTAATTGATGGTTCCTGATGAAGTGACGCTTAGTTTAATTGCGCGCAGAGAATCGCGATGAGGTTATAGCACGTGTCTTAAAATAATAATTCGTTAGGTCAGCACAGATTAGCATATCCCACCTGTCCGAGAAAATTCGGAACTTCCGATTTAAAGAGGTACACGGGCACATGATAATCTATGAGACACTGTCGCATACACTGAATAAATCACTAGTCCAACCGTGCAACCCCTCACCTAACACCAATATGTCGCAACGGGGGTTTCTATGGTGCGACACAAAGGGTATCGGGGAAGGTCAGAGTAACTACACCGAGTATCACCAAAGCAGCCGTATATTACCCAACATCAGTCATAATGCACCATTTACATAAGTATAAGCAAATTATGGATGGCTAGACCCTCGGTAAACCAACGCGAGGGCGGACAGAATTCAAATGGCAGAAAATTACCTTGGACAGGGTAAATGCAGGGTGGACGCGGTCACGAAACACATAACCTAGGCAGAGCCCTCGTCCGTCGGAAAAGAAGGGAGTATGGCAGGGTGGACGCGGTCACGACACGCATAACCTTTGCGGAGCCCTCGTCCGTTGGAAAGGGAGGGAGTATTGCAGGGTGGACGAGGTCAAACTTAACCTAGGTTGAGCCCTCGTCCGAAGTTGAGTCAGGAATATGACACACTGTCGACACAAGCGCAACATAGCCGAAGCATCGTGCCCTACCGGTCACCGCCAGATAACCAACTGACTGCTTTTTGCCCGGCGACCAGGGCTTTTATACCCAATTTAGGAGTCAGGGGAGGAATACTTTTGAAACATTGTCTTTGGTCACGTGGGACATTCGGAGGAGCCAGGGAAGGAGTACCATGTCGCATACTTGCGACAATAGATATAAATTTTTCCAAAGTTACCATCTAGAATTTCGTTCAAATATAATGAGCTCTGTTGTTTGAAATATTAATTAATCTGACTTCTAATGATTTGAACCGAATAGGAATAATTTTAAAATCAAATATTTTCTCAAACAACATTGTTTTACTATTTTTACATTATAAACGAGAATATTAAGAGCATATAACTGTAAAGAGCATACTGTATTTCATTAATGAAATAACACCGGATCCAAACTCCAATTTGAAACCTTTCGTTCTTCACTTCTTTGTTATTATTGCCATGGTGACGTCGCCACCAAATGTTCAAACCAAACAAACTTAATTCTCAAGTAATGTATTAGATTGTTCTGTCACATTTTAAATTTCACATATCGCTAATGCCTTTGAGCATACTGTGCTTACCTTCAGAAATACACAATACACGTTCATTAAGGCTATATTTAATTCATTCTCAGATTCAGAACGCACAAATTATTTGATTGCATTGTGAATTAATGGGTGACATTAAAGGATCTACCGTAGCCAAAAGTTGTATTGCACTGTTTGGAAGAATACATCTCTTCTTTGAGGTGAACTGTCTCATTGTCTATTTTAAGGTTATTTATGTGTATTTGAACTTCTTCCTATTTACGCCACACATGGAAAGAATGGACTGGTGAGATCTTTTATGAAACATATACCTTTTAAATTCTGGAAAACACCTAATTACATTCACGACAAGATTACCAGCTGCTGAGATAGTTGTCTTTTAATTTGTTCTGATGATAAACTCTGCTTGAATTGACTGGAGTATCCATCTAAGCGTAGAAAATATATATGTTAATGCTCCTTTTTGAAGTAATTATGGTCTATGTTTTGGATGGAATTGAACAGGAATCAAGTGCCAACCTACTGCTGTAAATAGTGTCAATATAAATTGAAAATAATACTTAATAATGTATTCCATGATCAACCAATACATTGAGACAAATTATTCAAAGTGGATTTTTAAAATACAATTTATTGAAAGATTCAATATTGAAAAATTAAACATAAAATAAACTGTATTTAATACACGCTCGGTAGATGATAGGGCTTCTTAAGTTATTTCCACAGCCATTTTGCAATTACCCAATTGGGTGCCACAAATTCCATTTAATGAAGCACTCCTTTTTAATTACAGTGTTTGTAAAATGATTTCATTTCTTCATCTTCATTATATTTGATTGGCATCTATTGGCTTAGAAATGCCATTTATTTTAGAATATATGTATGACATATAAAAGTCAATTGTTTTAAATGCACGCGATTTCAAAGCCATTTAATAATGACTGATTCCATACAGGTTCATTGAGTATATTTTATTTATTTTTATAGGCTTTATTTTCATAAAAAATTCAGAATCAATCAAAACGTTAAAAGAAAAGGTTTAAAAGAAAGGAGGGGATTTGATAGTAATTTGATAAAAGATTTAGGAAGGTTTTTAAGGTGAAGGTATGAGATTTGATCAGGTCCCGGTGATGACTTGGTTTTGGAGTGGGACATAATGGAGTAAAGTTCTTGAGGAGTAATTTCCAGGAATATGTGGAATGGGCAAAGTGACAGGCCAGAGACGCTGATCAACGCTTCTGAATCCAACAAGGATGTATTATTGTTTTTAAAAATGCATTCGAAGGAGTCGGCAGAGGTATTTGCTTTGTTGCTGTCATCGTATAGTGCTCTCCCATTATGTGGTATTGGCGGGCTGGGTACCTTTTTCCTTCACAGACAGCGGGCTAGGGTCCATACCAAATTATCCCTATGTGAGAGTGAACTTATTTTCTCATGCCAAGCTTTTTCTCCAAGTAGTTGTAGGGCTTCTCTAGTGTTGCACAGTTTGAAGAGATGTTCACAGTGAACAATGCAACCTTTTTAATTGGCTGTGTGTGGACCACCACAGTTTATGCATTTGGCTGGGGAGGTTTTGTGTTTCTGGCATTCTCTATAATGGTGAATGCCAGCACATTCGGTGCATTGAGGTGGGAGGCCGCACGTCTTGTAGGTGTGCCCATTGCATTGGGAACTTAGGCACTGTGGAGGTTAAGGTGGAGGTCTGTATGGTTCCACCGAAGTCTTAAGGTGGAGAACCAAATTTAGCTCTAGAAATTCTTTAGAGCAGGAGGAGACCTGGAGTCGGACTTGGTAGGGCAGGAGAGGGATGGGGACGATTCGTGGGAGCTCGGCATTAGGGTTGGCACCCTTTCTGCTCTCTGAAAACAGTTTGGTCGGGTGGAACGCAGTTGAGAGGTATTCTCCGCAGAGTAGCCAATGTCCACCAGAGCTTCTTCAATGTCTTCTTTTGGGATATTTGTGGGTATTCCCCGAAGGACAAAATGAGGCTTTTTGTTTGATTGAAGTTGGTACGTACCTGTATAGTATGCATAGTTAATGGAGGTGAGTTTTTTAGTGACAGCTCTGAAGTCGGAAATCGTTTGGCATTGAACTCGAATCTCATTGCGAATGAGATTTGCCACAGGAGGAATTGTGCAGGCTTGACGGATTTCATTGTATTTAATTTGCCAGTTGGTTATGTCCCAGAGAAAAATGGGAGGGATACGGGGTTTAGGAGGTGGAGTTCGCTGAGCTTCAGTGTCTGCATCTTGACATGGGGTTTCCTCATTTTCGTCATCCTAGGGGGAGGGGGAGAGGCAGGTGAAGCGGTTACATGTGGAAATTTGAGAGATTTGCTGGGCAGATTTGTTTCTGGGCTTTAGTTTGGTTGAAACCGTTTGGTAGGGCTAATCGGCAGGAGCAGAGCGCTTGATTGTAGGACTTTGGGTTTGGTATATAGGTTAGGCTCTTGAGTGGATTGAGGAGGAGTTTTACTCACAGCGCACCTTGGCAAGTGGGCTGACGAACTGGGGGGGTCCTGCTCCAGGAGCGTCTCGCCTTATATAGCATCGCGCCTTTTGGGGGATGACATTACATTGGCAAAAGTAGTGAATGAAAATCATACAAAAATAATAATTAAAAAAACATTTATCTTCACATTGTTCACTTGTGAAATTCGTAACACTACATTAATGCAGTAACGTCGGCATTTTCTTAGCCTGAGGGTTCGTAAAAAAAAGTCATAGAATTACAGGAAACATTAAAATATAAGTACATGTGACTAGGGTTAAAATGAAGGAGCACTCCGTCTTTGTTTTCCTCTTTCCTCAAAGCTTGCACTAATATTCACGTGAGCACTATACACACCGTCTGGAATAATAGAGCGAGGAGCATGCAGAGTCTGCTTGTCCAGCCAGTCTTCTCCTCCAGGAACCACGTTAACTCCTCAATGCAGCCGTAGAAGTAGGTCATAAAGTTGAAGGACTAGCATACTAGTAACACAGTTATTGGCACATCTGAATTTCGGTTTCCGGGCGGCGTTTGCGGCTCTTTGCCTGCGATTGTGCTTGCGGTGGGTGTGGTGGAGAGGTTTCCTGGCTCTCGGGGAATTTCCTGGGTGCTAAGGGAGTGCGGCAAGGGACCTTGGGATAGAAAGGGAGTAACTGTTGCAGGTAACTTGTCGCATCAATAATTGGGTGGGCGCATTAGGGGCCAATCGATGTCCTTCCAGGTGTCGAGGCCGCCAGGTGGTTGTGGTCGCGACAGCAACATTGCGTCCATCGTCTTCCGTGCATCGGGCATCTTCTTCCCATGTGGAGGCGGTCATGGTCATCAAAGGTTGGGTCAGGGATGGCACCAAGTGCAGATCCTTTCCAGGGATGGGCGCATACTCGGGGGTGAATGGGATACTCCATTCTGCATCGGCGTCCAAACTGCATCTCCGCCTCTGAGAGTCCTCGCACTTGCAAGTCGGACACATCACTTCCAAAAATGGCAACTAATTTCCTCCTCTGGGGTACCATTGCTCCAGGCAGTCTCAATCCCTCTTCCGGTTAAGAATGGATTTTAGGATTAGAGGAAAGTTCTCTACTAGGTAACGGTCGGAGATTATTGGGGAAAGAGGGATTGGAAGGAGGACTTGGAGTTGCAATATAATCTTCAAGGCCTTCGAAGTTGGATGGTGATAAGGAGACACGAGCGGGTTCTTTTGGAGAGGGGTATGCTGGAGGTTGCTCGGCGTCTTGTGGTGCCATGCCGTCACCTAAAAACAGGGGTAAAGGATTATCTGGCGGTGAGGGTAAAAGGTTACGCATATGAGCTAGGAGACGTCTTCCGTCTTTCAGGTCCTCTATGTCTGCGGTAACCGGGCTTCTAACTTTAACTGTTTTGGAGGGTCCTCTCCAACGAGAAACTAACTTCCGTGCTTGACCACTTGGTGCTTGCTTGGTGCTTGCTGTTTCGATAAGTGAGCAATGCAAAGCCCAGTTGTTCGTCCCAATCAGAGTGGTCTTGGGCTGCATAATGGGGAGTCACGGAATCAAAGGAATGGTGTGCATGCCCTAGACGACCATTTGAGGTGGGGTTATATGGAGAGAAGTGAAGATAGATTTTATTTTCAGTTCCCTGCAAACGTTTTCCATTAGTTCCGAAGTGAAGTTTGCACCTCTGTCTGCCAGTAAATATTTAAGCACACCGTGACGGCAAATTATGTGCTCGACAAAAAATCCTGCTACTGTTTTGGCCGATTGATCTGGAATCGTAAAGGCTTCAGGATATCTTGTGAAATAATCTTGGCGAGTTAAATGATATCGGTTAACTCGGAGGGATAGGGGTAGTGGTCCAACAATATCCAAAACTAATTACTCAATTGGGTAGGCGGCTTCAACGAGTTGCTGTAATAAAATATTATTCACGCGCAATTTGCTCTTTTGGCATTCGATGCAATGCTGAACGTACTGGAGGGTGTCCGAATAACAGCCTTTCCAGTTGAAGTGTCGCTGGACGATTTCCACCATTTTCTCGATTCCGCGATGATTTCTGATAGGGGATTATCGTGGCAACGAGTCAAAATGAATTTCCGCATATTTTTGGGTGCACATATTATAAAAATTGGTTCAATCTCCGAAGGGTCAACTTTCTATAGCACATTTTCCTCATCGTAAAAGTAGCCGGACTAATGGGAACTCCTTGAACCCGTCCCATCGCTATTCTCCACGAAGTCATTCAGTTTATGAAACAGTGTTGCACCGTGTCGGCCTCTTCGCAGGGTACTAATGGGGGATTCTCGCACGAAATGAAATCTACTTCCCCACATTTACTGCATACGGATTCTAAAGACATCATGTGGTCAGGTTCAAATTTAATGGTCTTGTTCTCAAAATAAATCTAGCTACGATACTTTTCCATAAAATCCAAGCCAAATATGCCTTCATTGAGTGTGTCCCCTAGATTTATTACCAAAGCATCATGAGGGTAAACACGATTGTCTACACAGAAAGGTACGCCACTCTGACCGTTTGTCATCAATACATGACCTGAGGCGCTTCTCACTCACGCGCGGTCGTACGGGGCTATTCCTAATGTATCTAAAAGGAACACTCTTTCGTGAAGTATCGTGACCGCCGCGCCTGTGTCTACAAGGAAGTGACGTAATTTTCCTATAATCTGCACGTTAATCGTCATTCCTTTCACTGGAGTGATGGATAGGATTAGGTCTTCCCCAACCCGCTGGTCGGGGTCATCCCGTTTCCCGAGGCCATTCGGTTTGATCGCTCTGGACAATTAATTGGAAGGTGGCCAACTTCCTTACATATTCCGATGCATAGCGGGGGACAGTCTCGGGAAATATGTCTCCTTGCTCCGCAGTTAAAACAAGCTCGAGTTTTAGATCGACAATCGCGAGCTATGTGGCCCGCGCACCCACAGGAAAAGCATTTTGCAGCGTATCCGGTATTTGAGGTGTTAGCTGTAGCATTCGGCCGCATAGGAGCTTCCTACGAGGCGGGTTTACTACCGGCAGTGTTATTTTGGGGCAAAAAGCGAGCGCTTCTTGAGTTCTGCACTGTATTAACTTTTGTTGAAGCCAGTAGTTGAACGCAATTTGAAAACATCCGTTCTAGGGAGAGGAGGGAAACGCGAGCTAAGAACTTCTTACGCGGGTTTCTGGAAAAACTTTTCAGACTCTTTAGAATGTGAGGATTGGCCAAAGCATATTCTGCCGCCGGCCCATGCATGTGTAAACGGGTTACGCAAAGAGTATAAGTTTCATTCCAAGAGCTAAGGTGCCTCGTGATTTTTAAGCATTCTAAAAATTTTTCGACCGTCACATCATCGTCACCGCTAAAATTCAGAATGAAATAGACATGGTTCCCCAATGTGTTGCTTGTGAATGGATTATTCCCTGTAGGAGAGGCTGCGGTGGCAGGCTCAATTTAGTGCACAGAAGGATCGGAATCATGTTGGGTAGTGGAACCCCTTAGTGAAGTCGACTCAAAATGGGGAGAGAAATGGTTTAGCGGGGAATAACTAGGCATAGCCATGACGGTAAACAGTAGCACGCGACACAGAAATATGAAAATGAATGCAGGCTACACTAGATTAGCCAGAGCAATAAGTTTAAACTACATACACAAACGGGAAAAAACAAAATTATCAGTGGATAAGATTCCAGTAGTTTGATGAGGAATTGAAAAATTATCTTGGAATGTTAATGAACCACTTGGGGGATTAAGTTTTAGATTACGGGTTCGAGACTCAAAATTTCTCTGCGACCCTACACCTGACACCAGAATAATGTCGCGTGGTTGGCGACACAACAGCCACTCTCAACAAATACCTTGACAATCTACATCTTGCACTCCTCAAATACGGTTACCCAGAAAAGCTACTAAAAAAATAAAATGCGCCACTCCACCCGACCACACACACTACACAATAACAAGCTCACATCTGACGCAGGACTCAACCTTTGCGCCACCTATTTCCCCGGATCACACAGACTGAAAACCTTTCTTGAAGAACGATCTCCTATTTGACAGGACAATGACGCGAACTCATCCTTACTACCCCAATGCCCATGTCATGCAAACAGACGACCCGCCAATCTCTAAAACCTTCTTAGAACCACCAACCCTTCGGCACCCCCCCTCCCCGTGACAAATTTCCTGATATTTCCCCAACTTGCAACCATCCCCGATGTAAAACCCGTCTTCTTATTAGGTCTACTCCCCCCTCCCTACATTCTCTCATTGCCCCCTCACCCCGTTCCCACACTAATTGCCTATCAAAAAACATAATTTATCTTTCTTCATGCAAACATTGCACTTCCTTTGGCAGAGGCAAATGCATTACCCCCTTATCTATTCGAATGAATAATCACCGGTACTCCTGCAATTCTGCCTCACACTCTTCTCTTCCTATCCCTTCACACGCCAATTCCCACAACCTTTCATTCGACCAGCCTTTTGCCCATTTCTGTGCCGCTCGTGTGAAATTTTCCGTACAATCGTTATATATATAAAAATAAATATCTCACCGTCCGTCCTACCTTAGCGTCTGCCACATAGACAAATATTAAACAATTGAACACGGGTGAAAATGTCATAATTCTTAAAGGGGCATGCATACCAACATAATAAAAACAAAATCTTGACTATCGGACTGTCCAAATCCGCGAAAAAAAAACATTTCCCGTTATTTTCTGAACACACAGCTCAGTAGACAGTTATATCTAAATGTGTCACATTAACTAACATTCAACAGGAAGAAATGTTAGAGTTCCTAAAATTTGACATGATACAAGTCCTATTAATTAATGTTTAAATAAATTTTCGTATTAAAAAAATGCGGTATTTTGAATGATCGGTACGGTTATCACTAAGTCACGCTATCACATTATGCATGAGAATAGTGGTCACTTTATATGATTATTCAATCACTTCCAGCTCCTCGGTCCAATCCCTTTTTTATTCATAATATCTGGGATTTTACACATCCTCTCAATGCCCAGTTTCCTATTTTATTTAAATTCTGAATTAATCGTCTGTGTAAAGAATTATATAAAAAAATAAATATTGAAGGCACGAGGTTTGGCTGAAAACCAAAACCCACACACGTGCTTGTAGACTATGCAAACAAAATTACCTCTAGAAGCACTCCTGGTCAGTAGACATGTGGAAGCTGCATTACCTCTCAACAGGCATGCTAAGGTTTGAGTTCGTTAAACTATTCATACATTGTATTTCGAGAAGCGGATGAAGTATGGAGACATGTTCTACTGTAAAAAAACAAAATGACCTCCATAAGCAATCCTGGTCTCAAGGCTCTTGGAAGTAACATTCCGAGGCATGCGAAAGTATGACAGCGTTGCGTTCATTTGGTGTATTTTGAGAAGCGGAAGTTTGGAGATGTGTTCTAGTACTACAAGCAAAATGCCCTTCAGAATCACTTTTAGTCTTGGCATATGAAAGTAACATTCCCCTCCAACACGCATGCCCAGGGTTGAGGTCGTTGCATACTTCCAGATGGTTTTGAGAAGCGGAAGTATGGAGACGTGTTCTAATTCTGGAAAATGAATGACCTGAAGATGCACTCTTGGTCTTCAATCGTGGAAGTAACATTCCCACACATTACGCATGCCCAGATTTGAGGTCTATGCAGTATTCATTCAGTGTTTTTGAGAAGCAGAAGTATTGAGACTGGTTGTAGTATTACAAAAACATGATGGTTACAATGACTCCTGGTCTGGGCACCAGAAAGTAACATTCACCCAAACACGCCAGCTCAGGTTTGAGGTCGTTGTAATTTATATTCAACCAGTGTATTTTGAGGAGGGGAAGTATGGAGACATGTTCTTGTAATGCAAAGAAAATGTCCTTCAGAAGCACTTTTTGGGTTGGCATATGGAAGTAACATTACCCTCCAACACGCATGCGCAGTTCTGATATCGTTTTATTCATCCAAGGTATTTTGAGAAGCGGAAGTTTGGAGACGTGTCCTAGTACTACGAACAAAATGACTTTCAGAAGCACCCCTAGTCTCGGCATGTGGAAGTAACATTATTCCACTACACGCATGCGCAAGTTTTAAGTCGTTTCATTCACCCAGTGTATTCTGAGAAGCGGAAGTATAGAGACGTGTCCTAGTACTACAAACACAATGACTTCCAGGAGCACTCCTGGACTGGTGGCATGTGGAAGTAACATTCCCCCTCTAACACATTTGCGCAGGTTTGAGGTTGTCACGTTAATCAAGTGTATTTTGAGAAGCAGAAGTTTGGAGATTTGTTCTAGCGCTATGTCAACACGATTTAAACCTTGCTCTGGTAAAACTTTCAACTGCTGGAAAAGTGATTCCTATTGAGGTTTATCATCGGTTAAGGGCCCTTTATGGAAACAATGCTGGCCATAGGTGAGACGAGGGGACGTGTTCCTGCTATATGTCAGCATGGCGAATTTAAACAGCGCAACTTATAGAAGTGACTCCTACTGAGATTCAATCGTCGTTTTAAAAGGCTGTTCATTACGATGATGATGCTGTATGTAGATCTCCTGTTAATGGATGGGTGGTAAAATTTCGTGGTTGTGAGCCTGGAAAAGCCAATAATTGGTCAATGAAACCGGCAGCGGACCTCCGATAACTGACCCACAGGCAATATAAACATTGCAAACTCGTCATTGAAGATTTGATTGAAAATGACCAAACGCGAATCACTGATATCAAAAGCATATATCGCAAACCATATTTTTAGAATACAAAAACTGTTGTACGTGTCGGCTTCATAATTGAAAATTTGGGACATTGAAAAATCTGTGTTCACGATGGGTTCACTTAAAGAGAAGGAACAAAATCCTCCTTGATCCCTTATGCGATCTTGTGCCATGCAATTTTGTTTTTTTTCCCTCTGAACTCAAAAGACACCTCAATGGGTAATCAATACACCTCGGAAGATGAGGAGGCGAAGGCAAAAATTTGATAACAGCACACTGTTTAATCTCGCCATGTAGACATATAACACACACTAGAACACGTCTCCATACTTCCTCCGCCCCTCAAAATACACTGGATTAATGTAAAGACCTCAAACCTTCGAATTTGTGTTCGAGAGGGAATGATACTTCCACAAGCCCATGCCAGGAGGAAC
Source organism: Hetaerina americana (assembly GCF_022747635.1). Lineage (NCBI taxonomy): Eukaryota > Metazoa > Arthropoda > Insecta > Odonata > Calopterygidae > Hetaerina > Hetaerina americana. The sequence continues at coordinate 158,522 of NW_027286864.1, forward strand.
GTGGAATGTTAGGACAATGATTATGACGGGTAAACTGGAGAATATTAAGCGAGAGATGGAAAATGGAAGAATAGATATTTTAGGTCTATGTGACGTGAGATGGAAGGATAGCGGGGATTACTGGAGTGATAATTATAAAATAATATACAGCGGCAGGGACAAGATGCCATGAGGGGTTGCCATAATATTAAATGAAGAGGTAGGAAGAAGCATAGTAACATAGAGCAAGTAACGGATAGATTATTACTAGCAGAGATAAAAGCAGAACCGACGAACTTGGTTATTATTCAGGTATACATGCCACCGAGCAACCATAAGGAAGAAGATGTCGATAGGATATACGATCAGTTAAAGGACATACTCGCGTGTGTTTCCGCAGGGAAACATTTGATAGTGATGGGTGATTCGAATGCGACGGTAGGCGAGGGAAGAGATGGTGATGAAGTGGGGGTACGGTTTAGCCACGAGGAATGACCGCGGGAAGAAAGCACTGGAGTTCTGAAGGAGACAGGGGTTAGTCATCACCAACACTTGGTTTAGACACCACAAAAGATGCAGGTATACATGGAAAATGCCAGGTGACTCAGAAAGTTATCAGCTAGATTATATCCTGGTAAGACACAGGTTTAGGAACAGTGTGTTAATTCGCACAGCTACCCGGGGGCGGATGTGGACTGTGACCACAATTTAGTTGTTATGAAATGTAGCGCGCGTTTCAAAAAGATAAGGCAGGGGCGGCAAGTTAGAAAATGGAATGTAGAAGCAGTAAATGGTTTGAAAAGGAAGGAGTAACAACAGGCGGTAGAGGAAATCATGGAGGATAGTAAAGGCTAAGTACTATCGAAGAAAAATGGGAAACTATCATGAAAGGGTTATTGAAAGCCGCAAAAGGCACTATTGGAATCGTTAACGCTAAAAGGACTAGGAAACCATGGATCTAGGATGAGATGATTACAAAGTTGGATGAGGGGAGAAAATGGATGAAAGCTTTCCTTGAAATGAAATGATTTTTTTTATCCTTTTTAAGCACGTACGGCTGGGGGAGGGAAACAAAGGAATCCCCGAAGTTTCCCAATTCATCCAAAGGTCCTCTTTGGTATCCACCCCCTGCATAAAACTCCTCAGGAAAGAACAAAGGGAAAATTCTTAATCTCGTTGTTTAAGGCAGACAAAATATGCTTTCCCGGGAAAACCCGGTGTCGTCTGTATGCGCATTTCCTTTCATGGTGCCGACTGGCAACCCAACTTGCACGTCAACACCGTAGATAGGAGCAAGAATTCATGTGTTACAATTACTTGACGTGTTTTTTTGATAATCAGGTAGACGCCGCCAAGCCATGGAAATTTTCTTCCTTTAAATAACAAAAAAACGGATCTTATTTGGATTCCATCATTTGTGCTTCAAGCATTTGTACTTCAAGTATTCTGATATCTATGTGAACAGGGGAGACTTGCACTTTCACAAACTCACAGGGCAATCAAATATTTGGCAGAGCCAAGTTACACAAAGATTGTGAAGTTGGGAACATAACGCTTTATTTAGTTGGCACAGGAAAGTACGCAGCAATTACAGGACAATCTAATTGACATTAATTTCAGGTAAAGCTGTAGAACACATAATTACCACAACTATTAGGGGGCAGAACGACAGTATTTTTTGATCGAGACTCGGGATGTCCCTACAGTGGACAGATTTATTATTCCGAAGAGCAGAATAGCTAAATTATAGTGCTGCATCAAAATTTTTCTTGACTATAAATCGGGCAATATTTTTAGCCATAAACTGTCCTTGGCTCTGTGAAATGACATCGGAAGTTATTTCTTTAAAGGTATCATTGATGCCATTTGAGTGTCTGCCTGCAGATGCCATGGCATAATGGCATCCCTGAAATAGCATCGACAAACGAATTGATATGCAGTAGTCATTTGTCAAAATCGTCCAACAAAACAATCTAAACATGTGACTTAAGAGTTAATTCAGGAAGTTTTAATGCACCTGATTTTTATTCCGTTTTTACTCAATGTGAAAATTTAAGTTTCAACAATTCTAAAGTTGAGCCAACGGCATTAATGAATTTATATTCGCAACATGGGACGATTATTGTCCATTGCTTTTGAGTTATCTTGAGGAATATTGAAGACTGTGATTGATGGGCAGATTGGTAAGTAAGCCAGAAAACGGAAAGAAAAGAGTTAGGATTGAATAAAAGAAGTGTCCATTATGGACACAATGCACAAAGATGCAAAGGTGCGATTTAGAGCAAAGGTACTTTCCTTTCTCCACAAATATATGCTGGCAATTGCAGATGTGCTATGGATACTATATTTTCGTTTATTAGGTATAAAGATCAAATACTGAAAATGAAAATCAAATTATTGGACATGTGCGGAGACATACAAACGTTTGACTTTCCTTTCTCCACACATATATAAAAAGGCAATTGAAGATGTTTTTCTTTCTTGCAAGCAAGAAAGTCATTTCATGATGTATCTGGGCTTCGTTTTGGTAATATAATTTAATAAATAAGTGAATGAATAAATAACCATACATGAGAAGGAGTATATAAAATACGTAAAATATGTAATTATATTTAAGAATGCGAACCATTGCCTATTAGTGTACACGCCTGGGCTATCTTTCCAGCAATTCAAGTTAATACCTCGTAGCTTCATTCTGGCTCGATATCTTCTTTGTTTCCAAATTTCCGCGTGCTTTGATTACACTTGGACACTGCAGAACTGATAATAATAACAATTATATGGGGACAGTTTACCGCAATGCGAATAATCACAGTAGTAAATGGGGCGACTGGATAAATAACGAAGAGAGAACGGAATCTTAGCTTAAACTTGAAAAGTGAATACTACAAGTACTAATTAAGAATTTTTTGGGTAAGTACATTGATAAATACCCAAGAATATTACCGAAGTGACAAGTTGATGACGGGAGTTTAACATTAAGGAATTCAACAGCTTCACGAAGCTATATTTATCCTTACTTAGTTTTGAAACTAAGAGATTCGTTAAACATCGGTCTACATGACATAAACAAATCAAAAGACGAACATATCAAAACGCATGATTTTGGCACAATTACGCGGAAATCTCTGTCGTTCTTCATTAGTACTAGGCTCGAAACACACACGCACGTCTTATTTCCGTTATTCACTTGTTTCAAAATAACAACAGTTTTAACGCGCAAAAATGATACGTTTCGCGAAAACATTACAGATGCAAACAATGCAATTCTCTCAGGATACATTCAGTAAAGATTTATTACTCAAATATTCTAGAACTATTTATACACCCTAATACATAGGATTTATTACGAATACGGCACATGTCTACGTGTCAATTAGAATACTGTCATGCTATTGAGAAGGAAATTAGATGTTCTACAACGCTGAATAGGTGGTCACAACACAATAAAAAACGTTGTACTCATGTCGCAATTGACCCACATTGATACACATGATATTCGACAGAAAAAACAAAACCAAATTGAGTAATGTAAATATTTTAAATGCTTTATTGAGAGGGCCAATGACCCTTAGTAAAAGGAGAGGACCAAAGTTAGAATCCGCATGTGTCCACGTGGTGGTCTCTCACTACAATGTAGTCCTGAGGGAATAACAGACCATGTTTTGCAGAAATATTCACAGCCAAACTGTCAGCTATCAAGAGGGCCCTAAAAGACTTAAGAGAATGTAATGGCTCTTCTTTCATCTGTTCGCACTCATTGATTTCCCTATAATCCATATCGGTCTTGTCATCAATGCACCTGATGGTTCAGGAGATCTATTATACCCTGTGGTCCCTTCAGATAAAGGGGAAGTAGGTGCCCTCTATATGGACTGCTGGTCATGTGGGAATACCAGGCATTGAGAAAGCTGGCAAAGCAGCAAAGGAAGCCCTGGTCAATCTCAAAACCGACTCAGCATTGCTTCCTGTGGTGGACGTCGGGGAATAAATTATAAAAGGCCAGATACCTTTTTTAAAATAAGAGGTAATTTAAGCAATAGTTTAGGGGAGGACCCCAACTTTTTAAGTAAGATTTCCAGGTTTTTAAAGGAAACTGACCTGAGCGGACAACTTGAGTTTCCGTTTCTTTTTTTTTTAATAATTTTGTTTTTACTATTTATATGTTTTTTATGCATTGACGTATTTATCAAAATTGGATTGAGGTTTTAAATGTTTTAAAAAGTGCTGCAAAAAGAACCACAGTGGTTGATGCATCCAAAAACCCCAACTATTACTACGGGTTGGTTTCTTTGGAAAAGACTATTTCCTTCAGCTGAGAGATCTCAATGAAAATGTTGGTTAGTACGGAAGAGAGGGGTGATCCCATGGCTGCACTTTCATGATGTTCAATGTGCTTATCATTCCAAAGAAAGTATGAGTTCCTGAGGCAGAATTTGCAAGGTCCAGGTTAATCCTTAGCTAATCCCTGGGAGGTGAGGTTTTTGATGAGTAGCATGGAGTCATCAATGGGCGTATTTGTGAACGAGGAGATTACATCAAAGGTCACCAGCATGTTGACTATTTGGACTTCAGCATTCCGAATAATGTGAATGAAATCCATGGAACTTTTAGCAAAAAAGTAAGTTTTTCTGGCGAAGAGTTGAAGAGGATGTGCAACATATTGCGCTAGCTTGTGGGATGGTGCATTGATGTTGCCGACGATGGGTCGTCAGCAACATTGATGCGTCATCACCTTAAGTGCCATCAAAGCACGCCAAAATTTGGAAACTAAGAAGAAAAAGAACCACAGTGAAACTACAAGATATTTACTTGCATTGCTGGAAAGATAGCCCAGGCGTCTACACTAATAGGCAATGGTTCGCATTCTTAAATATAATTACATATTTTATGTATTTTATACACTCTTTCCCATGTATGGTTAATTTATTCATTCATTTATTTATTATATTACCAACTCGAAGCCCGGATACATCATGGAACGACTTTCTCTCTTGCAAGAAAGAAAAACATCTTCAATTGCCATTATATATTTGTGGAGAAAGGAAAGTCAAACGTTTGTATGTCTCCGCACATGTCCAATAATTTGATTTTCCTTTTCAGTATTTAATCTTTATACCTAATAAACGAAAATATAGTGTCCATAGAGCATAGTTTATTTCTCTTTAAAATTAGATCATATTCTCAATCTAATTCGAAACATTTCATTCTTCACTTGTTTGTTACTGTTGCCACGGCAACAGTGTCACCAAATGGACGAACCAAAACAAACATTTTTGCGTACTTCGGAAACAGCATTATTTACACACTCACAGACCACAGGCTTTCCTTTCCAACTGAATGACATGGAGCAAATTCTTAACGGTATGGCTTCTCATTTGCGTAAACTAGGATATACTGTTTCAGGTTGCTAATATTAGTGAATGTATTTTGGAAAGAATGGACGGGTGAGTTTGTGAGATATGTGGCTTTTAAATTTGGAGAACACCTAATTACATGCACAACAATAATACTTGCTGCTGAGATAGTCATGTTTTAATTGCTTTGGGCTCTGCTTGAATTGACTGCAGTATCAATCTCTATAGAAAATATATTTGGAAATGTTCATTTTTGAAGTAGTTAAGATCGTATGTTTTTGGTAGAATTGAACGGGAGTCAAGTGTCAAACGACAGCTATAAACATCGTCAATAATATATTCTATTGTTTCAGGCTTCACTTCGTGGAAGTAATTGATATCCATTATTGAAATAGAAAGAAAGACTCGTACTTTTCCACAAATTTTATTATACGGCACGACGCGTTTCACCGACTTGCGGCATCATCAGGTACAAATTTGCAAAACAGACAGAGCAAGCATATATACCCTCAGGACAGAGTGGGGGCGGGGAGGGTTGGAAGGATTTGAGGGGGGTGGGGGCTCGCAGGTGCGTTGATGGATTGTTTTGACCATTTCCAGGCTAATTTCTCGGAGAGGAGGAGGGAGGGGTATGGGAATAATTGCTCATTACAAAGTGTCGTGTTGGGGTTCACCAAGTGCCTTCTAATCTCTAATTGCTCGAGAGCGTCCATTTTTAATCCTTTTGGGAGTGTGTGTAATATCTCTGGGACAAAGTCACTGCTGTGGTCGAATTCTAGTAAATGCTTGGCGAAGAGAGAGTTGTTATTCTGATTTTTGTGACACCTAGCGTGTTCCTTGACTCGTAATTTGATATTCCTGCCGGTCTGACCGACATAAACGCTGTTGCAATCCTCGCATTTCAGTTTATAAATGCCTGATTTGAGAAGGCTATCCTGGGTGTCTTTTCCATTGGCTAGAAGTTTGGAGAGGGTTATGGGTGGGTAGAAGGCTGCTTTGAGTGAGGTGGGTAGGCAGTTGGAAATCCTATATGAAAGATCTCCCAGAAACGGGATCGAGCACCACTTAAAATCTTTAGATACTGCGGGCTGAGATACGAAAATGTTTTTTATGGCCATTGCTTTTTGTTTTTTCCGTAGTAATGTGTCAACTAGTTTGGGGTTGAAACCATTGTTGGTAGCTATATTAGTGATATTCACGAGTTCAATTTTGAAGTTTTTGGGGGAAAGGGGGATGTGTAGGAGGCAGTGGATCATGGAGTGGAGGGCTGTGTGTTTGTGAGAAAAGTGGTGTGCGGAATCATTAGAAATTATATGGTCTGTATATGTGGGTTTCCTATAAATTGCAAATTCGTGTCTATTATCCCTAATTGTGATTGTCAAGTCGAGGAAGTTGATGGTGCTGTTGACGTCTTTTTCCATGGAGAAGGAGATATTCCGATGAAGAGTGTTTAGGAAATTAAGGAAGGAGTCTAACTGTCGGTTGGTTCCAGTCCATAGGCTTAGTATATCGTCCACGTAACGAAACCAATAGCCCACATTTTTGTTATGCTGATTGTCAGCATTAAAAAGATGTTCTTCTACAGAATTGAGGAAGACTTCGGCTAGGAAGGGGGACAGTGGGGAACCCATAGCTAACCCATCCGTTTGGCTGTAAAGGGTGTGGTTGAAACTAAAATAATTCTGGTTAACTGTCATTTTGATGAGGGGGACCAATCACTCTGTCCTGAGGGTATATATGCTTGCTCTGTCTGTTTTGCAAATTTGTACCAGATGATGCCGCGAGTCGGTGAAACGCGTCGTGCCGTATAATAAAATCTGTGGAAAAGTACGAGTCTTTCTTTCTATTTCAATAATGGATAACGTCAATAATGTTTAGAAAATAGTATTATTTCACATGCGCAATGATCAAACGATACATTGAGTCCAAATCATTCAAAATGGATTGTTAAAATACAATGGTTATAAATAGGGAGATTCGATATTTAAGTAGTTAACGTAAAATTAGATTTTTTTGTGTTCTGTAGTGAGGGACCATTTTATTTAATATGCTGAATCAATTCGCAAATACACCTATTAACGCCACAAATCCCTTGCTGTTGTGAAATACTCCTTTTTAATTATGGTGATTGTGACCTGAATTCATTTCTTCTTCTACATTCTGTTCGATTGGCATTGCTTCTATTCTTGAAAATGCCATTATTTAAGGATACAAGTGTGACCTTTATATTTCAAAGGCATTTAATGCACTCACTTTCACAGCAAACCGATAATGGTTGATTATATGCAGTTTAATTGAGTACACTATGCATTTGGACGGGCTTTATTTTTATACAAATTCAGAATCAATGGAAACAAAATTTAATTAAATATTGGAGCAATGTAAGACAATAAGAAGTCTCCTTGAATTTGAGTGTTTGTGTACATAATTAAAAAATGTTTTACATCACCAATATAATGGCACACTCATTTAAACTGTTAAATTCTCATTAAGTATGATGAACGATCATGCATCAATTGTCCTTTGATTATGGAGAATTTAGTAAACCAAAATGTGCAAACATAATAAAATGGCAGCCATCATAATTTCTGTCAAATTTCCTTGAAGAATTAGCAGTTTTAATGTAGCGTTCTTGGATTTATTTTGATGAATGCACCAAACTCATAGGATTTCATTTCCACCTTACTCATCTCTCAATAAACAATCAGTGTTACAAAAACAGTGTAAAAAAACATACAGTTTTACATTTGAATGTCCACAATATGAAATGCGCTGTAAGTTGATGAAATTCCACAATAAATAGTATTATTTATATTCGCTCTACCCCTCATGGTGTACAATCATGACTCCACAGCTAATTAACAATGGTCTGCAGAAATCACGTTGTGGTGTATTAGCAAGGGAGCAAAAATCTCTCTTGGGTAGTAGCAAGATTTGAATTATATGTTTAGGGAAATGACCCCATAATTCATCACTGTAATTCAAATGACATGGAAAGAAGACGTGGTCAAGTGTTAAACGATACTCATTTGAAATGAGAAAGTTGAGCTTTAATCAGTTCATTACAGATCTGACTGATGTGAGTCTCCCTGTTAAGTTTTCTAATTATATTAATTCCTAGTATTTTAGAATTTTCAACATCAGTACATTTTTTTATACTATAACTGCATACATAATGCTGAATTTTGTTAGTATTTAAACGTAAATGATTAATATGAAACCTGCCTGGTTAGCCTGTCTTTGAGTGGCTCTGAAACGTACCTTTGCATCTTCTAGATTTTGATTTTTTTGCACACAAAAAGCATAATAATGATATAAAACATATGTAGGTTTAATTTTACAGGGCAAATCAGTAATCATGATGATAGCAAAAATAGCTCAAAGACTAGAAATTCTTCATGAAAATATGGGCATTGAAATTATTATTGGAAGCAAAATGAGGCCATGTCTTTATGGACAAATTAACCTTAGAACTACTAAAAATTTAAGAGAAATTAGGTAAATCAGACTGTTATGCTAAGATAAAATTTTCAAGGAAATAATGAAATTAACTCCTAGTAATAATAGTCTAGAAGGAATTTAAATCCTTAAATGAAACATCCCTATCCTGTTCCTTCCCTTTTCTTGCTTGCCTCACATTCTCCCCTCTATTACCATCTTGAACAGTCCCCTGTCGGTCAATATGCCCTTCATCCATTTTTACTGCTTCAATAAGATTTCTCCCAACCAACACCTCTCTTCACCCACCATACCAAGTACTTTCTCATTGGTTTTCTTCTCGGTCCATTTCACCTTCTCCATTTTCTCCACACCCACATGTCAAAAGCCTCCAGTCCACGACTATCCTCCTGCTTCAATGACCACATTTCCTTATATAACTGTGCACCATACCAAAAGTTTCACGAGTCTTTTTTTAATATCCTTACTCAACGTTCCATTAATCAACTCTCTCCTCCTTATGAAAGCCTCTGTGCCTAGCGTAATTCTTCTCCATACATCTCTACTACTTTGACCGTGTTGGTCCAAAATGCTTCAGAGATACGTCAACTATTCTACCTGCATTAGTTTTTGCCCTCCTATTTTAATGTTTAGCTTAGCTTTTTTCTTTCTAGAAAATTGCATATCCTTTGTTTTATTAATTTTTTTCTCATCCCATATCTGTCCCACTGAATCTCCAATTCACTCAGCAATCCTTACAATCCCTTGTCTGACTGACAAACTAAAGCTTAATTAATTTATTTTTTCATACTCCTTGTGTATCCGATACCCATGGTGGGCCCTTCTTGGGCTAATTAATGGTTCCTGATGAAGTGACCCTTAGTTTAATTGCGCGCAGAGAATCGCGATGAGGTTATAGCACGTGTCTTAAAATAATAATTCGCTAGCTATGCACAGATTAGCATATCCCACCTGTCCGAGAAAATACGGAACTTCCGATTTAAAGAGGTACACGGGCACATGATAATCAATGAGACACTGTCGCATACACTGAATAAATCACTAGTCCAACCGTGCAACCCCTCACCAAACACCAATATGTCGCAACGGGGGTTTCTATGGTGCGACACAAACGGTATTGGGGAAGGTTAGAGTAACTACACCGAGTATCACCAAAGCAGCCGTATATTACCCAACATCAGTCATAATGCACAATTTACATAAGTATAAGCAAATTATGGATGGCTAGACCCTCAGTAAACCAACACGAGGGCGGACAGAATTAAAGTGGCAGAAAATTACCTGGGACACGGTAAATACAGGGTGGACGCGGTCACAAAACACATAACCTAGGCAGAGCCCTCGTCCGTCGGAAAGGAAAGGAGTATGGCAGGGTGGACGCGGTCACAATGAACGTAACCTAGGTGGAGCCCTCGTCCGAAGTTGAGTCAGGAATATGACACACTGTCGACACAAGCGCAACATAGCCGAAGCATCGTGCCCTACCGGTCACCGCCAGATAACCAACTGACTGCTTTTTGCCCGGCGACCAGGGCTTTTATACCCAATTTAGGAGTCAGGGGAGGAATACTTTTGAAACATTGTCTTTGGTCACGTGGGACATTCGGAGGAGCCAGGGAAGGAGTACCATGTCGCATACTTGCGACAATAGATATAAATTTTTCCAAAGTTACCATCTAGAATTTCGTTCAAATATAATGAGCTCTGTTGTTTGAAATATTAATTAATCTGACTTCTAATGATTTGAACCGAATAGGAATAATTTTAAAATCAAATATTTTCTCAAACAACATTGTTTTACTATTTTTACATTATAAACGAGAATATTAAGAGCATATAACTGTAAAGAGCATACTGTATTTCATTAATGAAATAACACCGGATCCAAACTCCAATTTGAAACCTTTCGTTCTTCACTTCTTTGTTATTATTGCCATGGTGACGTCGCCACCAAATGTTCAAACCAAACAAACTTAATTCTCAAGTAAAATATTAGATTGTTCTGTCACATTTTAAATTTCACATATCGCTAATGCCTTTGAGCATACTGTGCTTACCTTCAGAAATACACAATACACGTTCATTAAGGCTATATTTAATTCATTCTCAGATTCAGAACGCACAAATTATTTGATTGCATTGTGAATTAATGGGTGACATTGAAGGATCTACCGTAGCCAAAAGTTGTATTGCACTGTTTGGAAGAATACATCTCCTCTTTGAGGTGAACTGTCTCATTGTCTATTTTAAGGTTATTTATGTGTATTTGAACTTCTTCCTATTTACGCCACACATGGAAAGAATGGACTGGTGAGATCTTTTATGAAACATATACCTTTTAAATTCTGGAAAACACCTAATTACATTCACGACAAGATTACCAGCTGCTGAGATAGTTGTCTTTTAATTTGTTCTGATGATAAACTCTGCTTGAATTGACTGGAGTATCCATCTAAGCGTAGAAAATATATATGTTAATGCTCCTTTTTGAAGTAATTATGGTCTATGTTTTGGATGGAATTGAACAGGAATCAAGTGCCAACCTACAGCTGTAAATAGTGTCAATATAAATTGAAAATAATACTTAATAATGTATTCCATGATCAACCAATACATTGAGACAAATTATTCAAAGTGGATTTTTAAAATACAATTTATTGAAAGATTCAATATTGAAAAATTAAACATAAAATAAACTGTATTTAATACTCGCTCGGTAGAAGATAGGGCTTCTTAAGTTATTTCCACAGCCATTTTGCAATTACCCAATTGGGTGCCACAAATCCCATATTATGAAGCACTCCTTTTTAATTACAGTGTTTGTAAAATGAATTCATTTCTTCATCTTCATTATATTTGATTGGCATCTATTGGCTTAGAAATGCCATTTATTTTAAAATATATGTATGACATATATAAGTCAATTGTTTTAAATGCACGCGATTTCAAAGCCAATTAATAATTACTGATTCCATACAGGTTCATTGAGTATATTTTATTTATTTTTATAGGCTTTATTTTCATAAAAAATTCAGAATCAATCAAAACAGATTTCTATGAAATATGGGAACAGTTTAAGACGATGAGAAGTCTCATTATCATTTATTTATTTATTTTTATTTATTATTAGTTCTACAGGGAAAAGGTGGGTCATGATAGTCCAGGGAGGTAGGGCATTGGACTATTGACCTGAGGGTCCTGAGTTCAAACCCCAGGCAAGGCACTCAGGGTACCTGATGCTCTACTCAAGCTATGTGATTTTTTCTGGTACCAATCTTCCTGGTAAACCTTATCTGCCACAGTGAAAGTAACTGGCTCCCCTTAATACCCTGATGTGTGAATTTCACAGACTGTATAGAGCTAAGTACTGGGTGAACTCTACCTTCACCCATAAAGCGACCTTACAGCATTGATTACTGTGTTTATGGTACACAGGGAATGGTCAGTATTGAACGTGGAATATACCAATCTTCCTAATACATCCTTAGATTGTGCTAGCAGTAATGAAACCTCTGCTAGGTCAAAGAACATTGCCTGACTGCAGACAACTATTACACCTCCTCAGAGCTGGCTGATTTATTGGTTTCGAAAGGAACCGATAGACATGGGACATTGAGAATTAAAAGGAAGGAAGTACTAGATGACGTATAGACTAAAGAAGTTGAAAAAGGAGGAATGACTGCCCTCCAGCAAGGCAAAGTGATTGCTATGAATTGGGAAGATAAGAAGGCCGTCACGTCTCTGTACCCTTTACAGTACATAATACGGAATTGTGGAATATAAATGAAAAGGATATGGTGCTATAAAAGCCAAAAGTTTCTGTTGTGTACAATAATACAATAGGTGGAGTAGAAAGGGAAGATCAGCACCTGAAAAATTTCCCCATTATGAAAAAAGGGGTGCAATAAATATTTCAAACATTTTTCACTTGTTGGACCAGGGCGCATGGAATGGATTTCTGTTGCAGAGAAAGGGTGGTGGACCAAGGGGTAAGTTCAGAATTTAGAATCAAACTAGTGGAAGATGTAACTGAGGGGTACATTGCATAGGATATAACATGTGAGGGTGGAAGGCCTTCAGTAGAACCAAATCCTTGAACCTCTATGTAAGTTACAATTTCCCAAGTATATTCCACCTACAGAGAAGAAGGAAAAGCTTTGTAGGATGTGTGCAGTTTGTTGTGCCAAAAGGGATGCAACAAGCAAAAAGATTGGAAAAGAAGCGAGGTGCCATTTCCAAGCATGTCACAGCCGCTAAGAACAGACATGTGATTTTATGAACGGGAGGGGATTTTCGTGTGTTTGAAAAATATGGTTAAAAGAATTCGTAAATCATGCCTTAAGTTTCTACGTCATATCATTTTAATCCCCATGTTGTTTCGTCATCCTGTTTTTCAACAGGAATTAATAATTCTAAATCGTCGATGACTTCATTTGCGTGTGACTGATCCTGAGCAACTTTCATTTGCTGCTGTGTTTGTAATTCAAATGTCGAAAATATGAAGAAATGTTGCCGTTTCTCTCGCTTTTAATACACAAAACATTCTATATAAAATAAATTTAATTAGAATGAGCCAATTGCGACATGCCATACATCTTCAATCGTTTTCTGTCTGAATATATTGATTATGCTGATTAAATCGTAAACAAATTCTTTCACTTTTTCCACGTTTTTTCATTGGTCGTTGTTGATGCGAAAGAAGAATGGGGGTCCTGCTACCGACCGACCAATCGATGCTTATGGACTGTGCCGTTAGGTGCATGTTATACCAATATCCAGCTAGGCTGATCAATGGTTGTAGGATATAAGTGGTTTATGGGGGAAGTTGAGCTAGTGAGTATATTTTATTGCAGTTTGTGATAGACTTATATTTGGAGATTATGACAGCCCATTTATGCTTGCTTTAGCACAATTGTATCTGATATGGGGATTATCAGGGTAATCTCATAAAGGTTCTAATAATGGGTTACCAGTATTTCCTATTGCCTGTTGAAATGACGTGGCTAGGTCGCTTAGATATGTTGGAAGGTCCGGTATTTTTAGATCCGTGTGAATATCTGAGTTTCTTACAAACCAGTCGTCATTAGCAAGGGTTCGTAGAGTATTATTTTGGAAGCGTGTCAATTTCTTCAATTTGGTTGCGGCTATTGAACCCCAGGCTGGGTAGCCTTCAGAAAGGTGTGTATCATAGGTTTAAATAACAGTTGCTTGGTGAGAAGACAAAGGGGACTGGTGCGTTTTATGAGGGGATAGAATAAGAAAGCGGCTGAATTGGCCTTGTTGAGTGTGTGCTTGACAAGTGAGTTTACTGTCCATTTGTACACCAAGAAATTTAGCCGATGATGCCTGGGGGATTATTTCCCTGCCATAGTGGATAGCAGTGATGTGAGGATTCTTCCATTTTCTGGCGTAGTTTACGTTTACGCATTTTGTGGTGTTAATGGTTAGTTTCCAATCGGTCATCCACTCTGCTATGCTCTTAAGGTGTTCTTGGACATTTTTTGCGGCATGTTTTGGGTCAAAGTAAGTTGACGCTCTAGCTGAGTCATCCGCATAGAGGTAGCTTTTGGGTCAGAGGGGAGGTGGTTAATGTAGAGGTTGAATAGGACGAGTGACAAAATTGATCCTTGAGGAAAGCCTGCAGATATGGACCGGGTAGTTGATTTGGCATTGTTAAGGGCTAAAAAGAACGTGCGGTTTGAAAGAAAGGAGGGGATGGTCTTATTTAGGTATACTGGTATGTCGGTTTTAAGCAGTTTATGTATTAAACCAGTTTGCCAGAACTTGTCAAAAGCTCTTTTGAGATCAAAGAAGACTACTTGGGTGTGCTTGTGGATGTTGAAGCCGAAAGTGATCTGTTGAACCAATCTTGTTATTTGCCGAGTTGTGGAATGGCGACCGCAGAAGCCAGTTTGCTCAGGTCTGATCAAGTCTAGGGCCGAGATTTCTTCTTGTAGCCTGTTTAAGATGCATTTTTCTAGAAGTTTGCCCATGCAGGGGAGCAGGCCACTGGGTCTATAGTTCAGGTTATAAGAAGGATTTTTATCGGGTTTTGGAAGGAGTATTATCTTAGCCGTTTTCAATACTTTTGGGAAGTATGATTGGGAAAGACAGGCGTTAAGGATAGAGAGTGGGTGTTTGATAAAAGATTTAGGAAGGTTGTTCAGGTGAAGGTAGGAGATTTGATCGGGTCGCGGTGATGACTTTGTTTTGGAGTGGGACATAATGGAGTAAAGTTCTTGAGGAGTAATTTCCAGGAATATTTGGAATGGGCAAAGTGACAGGCCAGAGATGCTGATCAACGCTTCTGAATCCAACAAGGATGTATTATTGTTTTTAAAAATGCATTCGAAGGAGTCGGCAGAGGTATTTGCTTTGTCGCTGTCATCGTATAGTGCTCTCCCATTATGTGGTATTGGCGGGGTGGGTACCTTTTTCCTTCACAGACAGTGGGCTAGGGTCCATACCGAATTATCCCTAAGTGAGAGTGAACTTATTTTCTCATGCCAAGTTTTTTCCCAATGTGTTCTAGTTTTCGATGTTACAAGGTTTCGAAGTGCACAGAAGCCAATTTTATCTTGGCAAAGATAAGTGCGTTGCCAGAGGGCTCTGGCCTTGTTTCTAAGTGAAATCAAGTGCAAAATATCCGGAGGTAGTGTGGCACCAGCGATGGAGGCCGGAGAAGGAGGGTAGCAAGAGCAATGAATGATTTTGGTTAAGGTGCTTGTGAAATCTTGAGCAGCTTTCTCTATGCTGTCTGGAGTGCTAGCAGGAGATGGGACAAGGTTAATGGCCAAGCAGTTTTCTTTAAATAGTTTCCAGTTAACTCTTCTAGTTGGTTCTGGTGGTATGAAGGAGGGTAGGAACGCAGTAAAATATTGGGCAGTGGTACGAGGCTGAGTTATCTAGGTTAAGGATTTAGAATGCGATATCTGCGGATAATAGAACTATGTCCAGGATATCGGAGGAGTGGGGGTGATGATGGAAATGGGTAGGGACAGGCGGTGAGTGAATTGCAATATTTTTGGTAAACAGGAGCTTATGAAGGGCTCGCCCTGGTGTGATAGTGGTTTTGCAACCCCAGGCAGAATGTTTGGCGTTTAACTCACCACCTTTTATGAGATTTGGGTGCAGTAGGGATGACAGTTCTGATAAGCCAGGGGCGTCTGACTTTGAGGACGAAGGTGGAAAGTAGGCTGACCAAATGTTAAGCGTCCCAGTAACTCCTTTTATTGCTATTCCAGCGAGTTCCAGTTTTTGGGTGGGTGGGGGTTGAAGTTATGTGAAGAGTTGGTTGGTTTTGGATAGGATCATGACCCCACAACCAGGATCATTGGCTATATCTCTTCTGATTATAGAGTAACTTGGACAATTAAATGTTTGGCTATTATTATTTTTGGTTTCTTGAAGAAGGATGATGTCTGGATAATGATTGGTTATTAGGAGGTTTAGCTCTTGTTTTTTGTTTTTTATGCCATTTAGTTCCATTGTAAAACTTTAAGGAAGTGGTTGTTTATTTGTGAATTAGGCACCATTTACAAGTTGAAGAAGGGCTGGTATAAGGTCATTGGTGAAGATGCTAATAAGGGCTTTATTGTCAGTAGGAGAGAGAAGTTTCGTAATTATGCTCAATAGAGCAGTTCTTATATTTGCGGTTGATGATTGCTCATTGATTAAGGGAGAGTGTTGTCCAGAGGGTGGCGGAGGGTGTTGATCGGAGGTTGGGGGAGAGTTAAGAGATGATTAAGGGGTTCACAGCCAAATTGTCAGCTATCAAGAGGGCCCTAAAAGACATAAGAGAATGTAATGGCTCTTCTCTCATATGTTCGCACTCATTGATTTCCCTATAATCCATATCAGTCTTGTCATCAATGCACCTGATGGTTCAGGAGATCTATTATACCCTGTGGTCCCTTCAGATAAAGGGGAAGTAGGTATCCTCTATATGGACTGCTGGTCATGTGGGTATACCAGGCATTGAAAAAGCTGGAAAAGCAGCAAAGGAAGCCCTGGTCAATCACAAAACAGACTCAGCTTTGCTTCCTGTGTTGGACGTCGGGGCTGCCTTGCGGAATTTGGTTCTGAACCAGTGGAAGGAAGCTTGGTGATTCTTGCCAAACAAGGAACTTAAGGCCATAAATTTGGTTGTTTTGACAGGCCCCTCTTCCATCTGGAACATTTAGGGGGAAGAGGTAGGTCCCGCGCCTGAGAATAGGGCACTTAGCCCTCACGCACTCTTCATGGAGACAAAAGTGCAACCTTGAAGCAATGTTTTAAAATAAGATGTAATTTAAGCAATAGTTTAGGGGAGGACCCCAACTTTTTAAGTAAGGTTTCCAGGTTTTTAAAGGAAACTGACCTGAACGGACAACTTGAGTTTCCGTTTCTTTTTTTTTAAATAATTACTGTTTAACTATTCATATGTTTTTTATACATTAATGTATTTATCAAAATTGGATTGAGGTTTTAAATGTTTTAAAAAGTGGTGCAAAAACAACCACAGTGGTTGATGCATCCAAAAACCCCAACTATTACTACGGGTTGGTTTCTTTGGGTAAGACCATTTCCTTCAGCTGAGAGATCTTAATGAAAATGTTGGTTAGTACGGAAGAGAGGGTTGATCCCATGGCTGCACTTTCATGATGTTCAATGTGCTTATCATTCCAACGGAAGTATGAGTTCCTGAGGCAGAATTTGCGAGGTCCAGGTTAATCCTTAGCTAATCCCTGTGAGGTGAGGTTTTTGATGAGTAGCATGGAGTCATCAATGGGCGTATTTGTGAACAAGGAGATGACATCAGAGGTCACCAGCATGTTGACTTTTTGGATTTCAGCATTCCGAATAATGTGAATGAAATCCATGGTAGTTTTAGCAAAAAAGTAAGTTTTTCTGGCGAAGAGTTGAAGAGGATGTGCAACATATTGCGCTAGCTTGTGGGTTGGTGCATTGATGTTGCTGACGATGGGTCGTCAGCAACATCGATGCGTCATCACCTTTAAGTGCCATCAAAGCACGCGGAAATTTGGAAACTAAGAAGAAAAAGAACCACAGTGAAACTACAAAACATTAACTTGCATTGCTGGAAAGATAGCCCAGAGGTGTACAATAAAGGCAATGGTTCGCATTCTTAAATATAATTACATATTTTATGTATTTTATACACTCTTTCCCATGTATGGTTAATTTATTCATTCATTTATTTATTATATTACCAACTCGAAGCCCGGATACATCATGGAACGACTTTCTCTCTTGCAAGAAAGAAAAACATCTTCAATTGCCATTATATATTTGTGGAGAAAGGAAAGTCAAACGTTTGTATGTCTCCGCACATGTCCAATAATTTGATTTTCCTTTTCAGTATTTGATCTTTATACCTAATATACGAAAATAGGGTGTCCATAGAGCATACTTTATTTCTCTTTAAAATTAGATCATATTCTCAATCTAATTCGAAACATTTCATTCTTCACTTGTTTGTTACTGTTGCCACGGCAACAGTGTCACCAAATGGACGAACCAAAACAAACATTATTGCGTACTTCGGAAACAGCATTATTTACACACTCACAGACCATAGGCTTTCCTTTCCAACTGAATGACATGGAGCAAATTCTTGACGGCATGGCTTCTAATTTGCGTAAACAAGGATATGCTGTTTCAGGTTGCTAATCTTAGTGAATGTATTTTGGAAAGAATGGACGGGTGAGATCTTTTGTGAGATATATGCCTTTTAAATTTGGAGAACACCTCATTACATACACAACAATAATACTTGCTGCTGAGATAGCCATGTTTTAATTGCTTTGGGCTCTGCTTGAATTGACTGCAGTATCAATCTCTGTAGAAAATATATTTGTAAATGTTCCTTTTTGAAGTAGTTAAGATCTATGTTTTTGGTAGAATTGAACGGGAGTCAAGTGTATCACGACAGCTATAAACATCGTCAATAATGTTTAGAAAATAGTATTATTTCACATGCGCAATGATCAAACGATACATTGAGTCAAAATCATTCAAAATGGATTGTTTAAATACAATGGTTATAAATAGGAAGATTCGATATTTAAGTAGTTAACGAAAAATTAGATTTTTATGGTGTTCTGTAGTGAGGGACCCATTTATTTAATATGCTGAATCAATTCGCAAATACACCTATTAACGCCACAAATCCCTTGCTGTTGTGAAATACTCCTTTTTAATTATGGTGATTGTGACCTGAATTCATTTCTTCTTCTACATTCTGTTCGATTGGCATTGCTTCTATTCTTGAAAATGCCATTATTTAAGGATACAAGTGTGACCTTTATATTTCAAATGCATTTAATGTACTCACTTTCACAGCAAACCGATAATGGTTGATTATATGCAGTTTAATTGAGTACACTATGCATTTAGACGGGCTTTATTTTTATGCAAATTCAGAATCATTGGAAACAAAATTTAATTAAATATTGGAGCAATGTAAGACTATAAGAAGTCTCCTTGAATTTGAGTGTTTGTGTACAATAATTAAAAAATGTTTAACATCACCAATATAATGGCATGCTCATTTAAACTGTTAAATTCTCATTAAATATGATGAACGATCATGCATCTATTGTCCTTTGATTATGGAGAATTTAGTAAACCAAAATGTGCAAACATAATAAAATGACACCCATCATAATTTCTGTCAAATTTCCTTGAAGAATTAGCAGTTTTAATGTAGCGTTCTTGGTTTTTTTTTTGATGAATTCACCAAACTCAAAGGATTTCATTTCCACCTTACTCATCTCTCAATAAACAATCAGTGTTACAAAAACAGTGTAAAAAAACATACAGTTTTACATTTGAATGTCCACAATATGAAATGCGCTGTAAGTTGATGAAATTCCACAATAAATAGTATTATTTAGATTCGCTCTACCCCTCATGGTGTACAATCATGACTCCACAGCTAATTAAAAATGGTCTGCAGAAATCATGTTGTGGTGTATTAGCAAGGGAGGAAAAATCTCTCATGTGTAGTAGCAAGATTTGTATGATATGTTTAGGGAAATGACCCCATAACTCATCACTGTAATTCAAATGACATGGAAAGAAGACGTGGTCAAGTGTTAAACGATACTCATTTGAAATGAGAAAGTTGAGCTTTAATCAGTTCATTACAGATCTGACTGATGTGAGTCTCCCTGTCAAGTTTTCTAATTATATTAATTCCTAGTATTTTAGAATTTTCAACATCAGTACATTTTTATATACTATAACTGCATACAATATGCTGAGTTTTGTTAGTATTTAAACGTAAATGATTAATATGAAACCTGCCTGCTTAGCCTGTCTTTGAGTGGCTCTGAATCGTACCTTTGCATCTTCTAGATTTTGATATTTTTGCACACACAAAGCAGGATAAGGATAAAACATATGTAAGTTTAATTTTACAGGGCAAATCATTAATCAAGATGATAGCAAAAATAGCTCAAAGACTAGAAATTCTTCATGGAAAGATGGTCATTGAAATTATTATTGGAAGCAAAATGAGGCCATGTCTTTATGGACAAATTAACCTTAGAACTACTAAAAATTTAAGAGAAATTAGGTAAATCAGACTGTTGTGCTAAGATAAAATTTTCAAGGAAATAATGAAATTAACTCCTAGTAATAATAATCTAGAAGGAACATGATTCCTTAAATGAAACATCCCTATCCTGTTCCTTCCCTTTTCTTGCTTGCCTCACATTCTCCCCTCTATTACCATCTTGAACAGTCCCCTGTCGGTCAATATGCCCTTCATCCATTTTTACTGCTTCAATAGGATTTCTCCCAACCAACACCTCTCTTCACCCACCATACCATGTACTTTCTCATTGGTTTTCTTCTCGGTCCATTTCACCTTCTCCATTTTCTCCACACCCACATGTCAAAAGCCTCCAGTCCACGACTATCCTCCTGCTTCAATGACCACATTTCCTTATATAACTGTGCACTATACCAAAAGTTTCACGAGTCTTTTTTTAATATCCTTACTCAACGTTCCATTAATCAACTCTCTCCTCCTTATGAAAGCCTCTGTGCCTAGCGTAATTCTTCTCCATACATCTCTACTACTTTGACCGTGTTGGTCCAAAATGCTTCAGAGATATGTCAACTATTCTACCTGCATTAGTTTTTGCCCTCCTATTTTAATGTTTAGCTTAGCTTTTTTCTTTCTAGAAAATTGCATATCCTTTGTTTTATTAATATTGATTTTCATCCCATATCTTTCGCCTTGAATTTCCAATTCACTCAGGAATCCTTACAACCCCTTGGCTGGCTGACCAACTAAAGCTTGGTCATCCGCAAACCTAATTAATTTTACCAATTCCCCGCCCACTTTCATTCCTACCTCCAGTTCTTCCCATGCCTCTTTCATCATTTCCTCTGCATTGTTGTTCAAGATGGCATCAACTTTGGCCGTACAACGATGTGGCTCTTGTAAAACACGAGTCGAAGTACGTGATATGGTCGTTAGTTGCAATATTTGCTCAGGTGTATGTTACCATAAATGCTCCGGCTTAAGTGATATAACATTAAAAGCTCTCTCGGACTGCCATGACATTTACTGGAAGTGTTTTTATGCCGTGTAAATAAGCCCAATATTTACAATATGGCGGCCGACATTGAAAATTTGAAAATGGAGTTACAAACTCTCCAATCTACCGGATCCACGGAATGTACTACCTTGCAGCCAATTGCAAAGGAAGCTGTAACGTTGTCTACGGAATTGAAACCTGAAGTCAATGAACAATTAGGCCTCAATAGTGACAACTCCAAATTGAGCCCCAAAAATGGGAATGCAAAATTTAACACCATGAGTTTCGAATCCATCGTTACTGACGAGGAAGGTTTTCAAAAGGTCAATTACAAGAGAAACAAACGCAAACGAAATACGGTTTTTGGGAGTTGTAAGCAGCCTGCTGTTACGTGCAATTTTGTGGGAGTTCCTCGCAAGACTCTCTTTTACGTTGGTCGTGTCCAGTCCAATGCAACGCCTGATGACATCGTGAAGCATCTGTCCGGAATATTTCCTGGGAATGACTTCAAATGTGAAAGTTTGAGAGTTGGTGAAGTTTATAATTCTTTTAAACTCTGTGCGCCAATTAGCCTTAAGGATCAACTTCTTAAAGAAGATATTTGGCCAGTAGAAGTGAAAGTTGGGAAATTTTTCCCCCCAAAACCGCGGAAATTGACCCGTACTCATGAAGAGACAGAGAATATTGCTGAAGGGTCAGCTGCGGTGGTAAATCCGAACTCCGAGTTGAAAACTAGTGATGCGCTGGTACCTACCTCAGCAACAAGGGGCCACACCGATAACACTACGGAAAAGTGTTCCTTAGAGAAATGTGTTACCCGCCTCAAAACGGGAATATCAAAACCAAAGTCCTTTTGACTAGATAGTATTAATTTATTTTGCCAAAATGTGAGATGTCTACGTAATAAGATAACGGAGATAGAGGCAATAGTCAAACATGGTGGCTACAATGTGCTATGTCTCAATGAGCACTGGATTGCAAAAAATGAATTTGATGTGTATAACATTAGTGATTTTGGCTTGGCATCATTCTACTGCCGATCTGTAGCAAAAAAACGGTGGTACCTGTATTTATGTCCTGAAAGGTATGCCCTTCAAGGTAATTGACTTGGACAAATTCTGTCTGGAATTGATTGCACTTTGAAATATCTGCGATCATATTGAAGGACCTGAATTTGATCATTGCTTCTGTGTATCGCTCCCCTAATGGTGTTTTTTAACACTTCTTCAATCAACTGGAACTAGTGCTATCCCTATTCTTGACTCTGAAAGCCAATATCATAATTTGTGGAGATCTCAACTTTGACATAACACTAAAAACTAGTGATTGTCAGGTTCTTGAAAATCTTTTGCTTTCTTATAATTTATACTGGGCAAACAAACAGCCTACTCGACTTTCTGCATGCCTAGATAATGTAATTACCAATTATGGTCCTGAACTGTACAGTATAAGTGTTATTGACTATCTCTTATCTGACCATCAAGGCATAAGCTTCACTTTTAATGCTCAAATAACTGAAAAGATATATCCAAATAGAGGTAAAACCATAATCGTGAGGCCCATAACAATGGAATGTTTAGAGAGTTTCTAACTGCTTCTATCTTGTATTGATTGGCATGGTTTTTGCACAGACTCTGTAGAACAATCACGTTTTTCAAGTTTTTTAGGTAATTTCCTAGGCATTTTTGAGCAATGCTTTCCTAAAAAAATTCTAAACTCTATCCCCACTAAAAATAAAAAAAATCTCTGGTATGCTGGGGAGTTATTAGCTCTTAGAAATGATTTACTTAGTTACTACCACTCATACCAAACCAGTGGAGGCCAGCATGACAAAGAGGCTTACTTGAAATACAAAAGAGATTATTATAATTTAGTTAGGTGTGCAAAAAATAATGCTTACAAGGATTTTATATTGAATGCAAAAATAAACAAAAGGCAGCATGGAGTATAATCAATCAAGACGTTGGTCATGGTAATGGAAAAGAAAATCTTCCTTTCACCCCAGATGCTGTAAATAATTTTTTCTTAAGTACTGTTGAAGACAATTTGTTCTCTCGAAAAGTTGATGCTGACAATATTGGTAATATGCTGCAAAATCTTCCTCCGAATAATTTAAATTTTAAATGGAATTTTGTTTCTCCACTTGATATTATATCGACTGTTAAAAAATTTAAAAAATCCAACAGTAAGGATATTTATGGTCTTTCAAACTCCCTAATAAAGGACATTATTGTGCTCATTGCGGAACCATTAGCAATGTTAGTCAATTTATGTTTTGAGACAGGAGATTTTCCAACAGCTCTAAAATGTTCCAAAATAGTACCTATCCTTCCCCTTCCTAAACCCTGAAAATGTCTCGCAAGTTTGATGGGCATTTAAACAAAACAGAGGGACAAGGTTAGAATAAATTGATGTTGACTGATTGCCATTAATAATTGTGAAGAGTTCACCGATTAAATGTTTAATTTTGTGTGTTCCGGGGAAGAAAGTGGTGATAATATTAGGGCTTTTTGGGCAGTTTGGTTTGATGAGGGGAGTGTATTTGGTTGAGGGTTAGGATTTTACTGCTCAGTAGCATTCGTGGTACCTACATTTTCTCAGAGAGTCATCTAGCTGATACAAGTACTTCTGTTGGGAGGGGATGTTGTTTCAGAGACGGAAGCATCAGACTGAGAGAGAATGGGATGGAGCGCTTTGCATGAGGTGGCTGGCAGCTGTCGAAATCAAGCTACTGTTCTTACTAGTTGGTTTAACGTGGACTGAGGTATAAAAGGTATTGTTTTGGAGGTGAATGTTAATATACAGGAAAGTGATATTCGAGTCGGGTATGGAAGAAGTGAATGATACTGATGAGGATTTGAGAGAGGAAATAAAAGGAGATAAATTTTTGCGTCTGAGGAACCAAAGGAGGAAAATATCATTGATATAGTGGGCCCAGAAGAGTGGTTTGAGGGTTTGTTATTGCAGAAAGTCATGTTCTAGTTTACCCATAAAAAGATTGGCATATGTAAGAGCCATACGTGTTCCCATTGCAGTGCCTTTTATTTGTAAATATATTTTCTCGTTGAATTGAAAAGCATTTTTGGTGAGAATAATTTTACTCTGTTTGATGAGCAAATCTGTGGATGGGGTGTGTTGTGTGCATCGTAGGGAGATTTAATATTGCAGGGCTTCTCAGCCTTCTTTGTTGGGAATGGAGGTGTACAGAGATGTATTGTCTATTGTGGCCATGAGAATGGTCGTGTTGTTGGGCTGAACCAAGGCCACTGCATGTATCACATGCCTGCCTCCCACCCCCTTGTTCATTTCCCATTGGTCCCTTACCCCTCCCTCCCTCGTCCCTCCCCTGCACATGTCCCCTCCGCTATTCCACGAGAAGGCCAGTCTGAAGACAACAGCAGAGCCATTGAAACATCAAAACAATATATAGCGAGTGTCCTTTCTTTGTGTCCCTATGGTTTAAAAATCTACATCTGTGTTTTTATGTGTTTATATATATATATATATCTAACATATACTATTATTATTAGGTAATCTACCCTTTTAGGTATGTTTTTGGATGGACACAGCTACTAAATAAAACCTTTTGTGTCTCTTAAAAAAACACAAAATCCAGCATCCTACTCCATCAAGTCCCTCTTCATCTCTGAGTGCTCTCTGCCTCCCTTCATCCCGTCCAACTTCCCTATCCTACTCCTTCCATTTCCTTGTTTGTCTAACATTCTCTCCTCTATCACAGTCCTCAATATCCCAGTGCCGGTAAATACCCCCTTCACCCTTTTTTCCTGCCTCTGTAGGATTGTTCCAAACAAGCCCCTCTCCACGCCGCACCGTACATAGCTATGGTCCATATCAGTGTTTTTACGAGTCTTTTTTTAACATCCTTTCTCAACGTCCCTGTCATCAACTCCCCCCTCTTTGTGAAAGCCTCTCTGCCTAGCACGATTCTTCTTCTTACGACCCTACTACTTTGAACGTGTTGGTCCAAAAAACTACCGAGGTATGTAAACTTTCTATCTGCTCTGGTTTTTGCCCTCCTATTTTAATGTTTAGCTTAGCATTTTTCTTTCTAGACAATCGCTTAACCTTTGTTTTATTAATATTGATTCTCATCCCATTCTGTCACACTGAATTTCCAATTCAGTAAGCAATGCTTGCAAGCCCTTGGCTAACTGACAAACTAAAGCTTGGTCATCGGCAAACCTAACTGATTTTACAAATTCCCCACCCACCTTCATTCATACCTCCAGTTCTTCCCATGCCTCTTTCATCATTTCCTCGGCATATAGGTTGAACAGTAACGGTGATAATGGGCAACCCTGTCTGACACCTCTTCCTAACCCTGCCCAACAGGACTCCCAATTCCTCACTCGCATCTGAGTGTTCAGAGACATATACAGGTTGCGGATTAGCCTCCTGTCCCGCCAATCTATTCCTATTTCCTGCAATATACTCATTAGTTTTTCTCAATTCACTCTATCAAATGCTTTTTCGAAAGCTACAAAACAGGCAAATGCATCCTGGTTCTGTTCTATATTCCTCACGATTAATAATCTCATTACTGCAATGGCATCACGCGTATCTTTCCCCTTCCTAAACCCAAACTGATCCTCCCCTAAGTAATCATTTGCCCTATTCTCTATCCTTTTGTTTATAATCCTGAGAACAACTTTAGCTTCATGGGATATCAAACCTATCATCCTGTAGTCCTCACATGATTTTCCCCTAACCTTTTTGGAATTGGAATTAAAAATGATCTCACAAAGTCTTCCGGCCAGATTCCCTCCTCATAAATACTACGGATCAGCCCAAATAGCCTCTTCCTCCCACATTTTCCTAAGCCTTTTAAAAGTTCGGCGGGAATGTTATCCACCCCCATGGCCTCATTTAGTTTCATCTCCCTTAATGCCCTTTCTATCTCATTGTCTAGTATGCCTGGACCTAAGCTATCTTCCTCTACGTCATGTTCCTCTTCTATGTCTAACTTTGTTGGTCTAAGTTCTTTATTATTACAGTTCTTACTTATACTACCTTGATCAAAAATTTCCCGGAATTTATTCAGAAAATTAAAAATACAAGTTTATTCATCTAAATCTATATTGTCCCCTTCAAAGTAATCCCCATCGACTGCAACACACTTATGCCAGCGCTTGATCCAATCCTCGAAACATTTTTTATATTCGGTTTTCGGTATGTCCATCAGTGCTTCCTGCGATTTTTCCATTACTTCCTCTCGGCTGCTAAAACGCGTTCCCCGTAATGGTTTTTTAACTCGATTGAACAGAAAGAAGTCACAGGGAGCCAAATCAGGTGAATTCGGTGGCTGTTGGATGGTATTTTTTGCATTTTTCGTCAAAAAATTACGAATAATGATAGCACTGTGCGACGGTGCGTTATCATGGTCCAAAATCCACGAGTTTTCTGCCCACATTTCTGGTCTCTTTCGGCGAATTGCTTCACGCAAACGTCTCATAACGCCCAAATAATACTCTTTGTTTACTGTCTGGCCTTCTGGCAAAAATTCATGATGCACTACACCGTTGTAATCCATGAAAACCGTCAGCATTGCCTTCTTTTTTGACTGAAAACGACGTGGTTTTTTTGGTCTCGGCTCATTTGGTGAACGCCATTCACTTGCCTGATGTCTGGATTGCGTGTCGTACTCATAAACCCACGTCTCGTCTCCAGTAATGATCCTTTTGATGAATGTGGGATCGGATTCAGCCTCGCAAATCATGTCTTTTGCGACGTCAACACGGTCTCTTTTTTGCATGAAATTGAGGTCTTTTGCTGCTACACGACGGAAACCCAAATCATTAACCACAATGTCTTGGGCGGATCCATAGGCAATGTTCAAGTCCTCCGCTATTTCTCTGATGGTTAATTTGCGGTTATTGACCAACATTTCTTTTACTTTATTAATTTTTTCACCGACTTTCGATGTCGATGGTCTGCCACTGCGTTCATCATCTTCGATTGACTCACGACCACTTCTGAACCGCTCGTGCCACTGGTAAACGACCGTTTTTTTTAGAGAATCGTTGCCGAAACACTTTTCCAACATTTCCAACGTCCGTGCGCCACTAAATCCGTTTTTTACGCAAAATTTAATACAAGTTCGTTGTTGCAAATTTAAATCCATTTCTGCAATTGTAAAAAATCGCCAACACACACAGAGATAGATGTACTCTTGCCTACGTAACTTTTGCAAATGTCAAGTTATGACACTAAGATTTAAAGGGAATATCAACAACAGATGTACCAATTTAACAAAAAAACAGAACTCAAATCGGAACGATGGGAGCGCCACACGGTGGTTATTCCGGGAAATTTTTGATCAAGGTAGTATTCCATCCATCTCTCTTGGATCTTCCCTGCATCCAATTTTACCTTACCCACCTTATCTCTAACTGCGATCGTTGATCTCCCTTTCTTACTTCCCGATAAAGAGTTAACTTTGCTGTACAGCGCACCGATTTTACCCTTCCTCTGCAGACTTTCCATATCCTCGCACTGTCTTCCACCATGCTTCTTTGCTTTATTTGTTGCCCGCCTCAATTTATTGTTTAATTCTTTGTACTTCATTTTGCCTAATTTTGTATTTACATTCTTCTATTTTTGCCGGTCATCCATCTTTGTAATCATCTCATCCGTGATCCATGGCTTCGTGGCCCTTTTAGCGTTAACGATTCCAATAGTGTCTTTTGCAACTTTAGACAACCCTTTCTTGATACATTCCCATTTTTCCTTGATAGTACGTAGCTTTTCATCATCCGCCATGATTTCCTCTACCACCTGTTTGAATTCCTTCATTTTCAAACCATTTAATGCTTCTACATTCCATTTTCCAACTCGCCGCCCCTGCTGTATCTTTTCGAAACGGACGCTACAGTTCATAATAACTAAATTGTGGGCTCAGTCCGCATCCGCTCCCGGGAAGCTGTGCGAATTTATCACACTGTTGCTAAACCTGTGCCTAACCAGGATATAATCTAGCTGAAACCTCTCTGAGTCACCTGGCATTTTCCATGTATACCTGCGTCTTTTGTGGTGTCTAAACCAAGTGTTGGTGGTGACTAGCCCGTCTCCAGCAGAACTTAACTGCTTTCTCCCCGCGGTCATTCCTTGTGCCTAAACCGTAGTCCCTGACCTCATCACCATCTCTTCCTTCGCCTACCGTCGCATTCCAATCCCCCATCACTATCAAATGTTTCCCTGCAGGTTCAAACGCGATTATGTCCGCTAACTGATCGTATATCCTATCGTCCTCCTCTGCCTTCTGGTTGCTCGGTTGCATGTACACCTGAATAATGACCAAGTTCGTCGGTTCTGTTTTTATCTCTACTAGTAGTATTCTGTTACCTGCTCTATGTTGACTACGCTTCTCCCTACCTCTTCATTTATTACTATAGCAACCCCTCGTTGGCTCTCGTCGCCGCCGCTGTATATTATTCTATATTTATCACTCCAATAATTCCCGCTATATTTCCATCTTACCTCACATAGACCGAAAATATCGATATTTCCCCTGTCCATCTGTCGCTTATCATTCTCCAATATCCCTGTCCTCATCATTGTCCTAACATTCCACGTTCCTATTCTAATTAATTTGGTCTACTCCTGCTGCGTTTTCTGTCCTGCTGCTGCCGGTTTCCTCTTGCAAGGGTTAACCCTTAGGGTTTGTTTAACGTGACACCATGACTTCTTGGCCGCCCCACTTGGGTCCGACGCCATCGCAGCCGCCTCACTGAGGAACAGACGCTGCGTGGACTACCTTTCGTCTGGCTCCTTATCTTCGACCTATCTGGCATTGGTGACCCTACCAGGAGCAATTAATATTACTCCCGCCAGCACAGCTCTAGGTGTCATCGGAACGCACGAGCCATTCCACCACGTCAAGATTGTAGTCCGGGGAGGGTTATATATATATATATATATATATATATATATATATATATATATATATATATATATATATATATATATATTTCCAACAGGAATACTTTATTAGTTGAATAATATATCGGTCCTTTCTATTTTATAATTTCCATTTCATCTGTACTTATCGTCATTTTAGAGATAGCTTCACATACCTGTGATTATAAATAAGAAAAAATAGCAGTCTTAAGTTATGTGAATATTTATTTATAAAATGAAAATGTTAAGGGGTTAAGAACCGATTTCAATTATATTTTGCAAAAAAATTAGTCTCCATTCATGCGGTAAATAATTGATAGTAACGACCAATGAATGCATTGAATCATAAATGCTTTTGACTATATCTACCGTAAGTATGCAGAAGATTAGAGCCAGGCGATTGAAATCAATTCCAAAGATGAGAAAGATCAAAATATCAAAAAAAACTATGAACGCGACGACAAAATATGTCGCCTCACTGCTTTTATGCTATGATTTGAAAGTCGAAACGAGACAAAGAAACTGCGGGAGATGCCGCAACAGTAACTTTTAACGGTCACATCCGGCATCTCCCTCAGTTTATATGGAATTTGTCAAGGTGTTAACAGATAAGTGTTTAAAAGTTGGCTCTTTAACAGTGTGGCGCATCCCGCACACGACTACGAATACCTGTGGCATTGTATGTACGGTATTTCGTCACAACATCTTGTTCCTTTAAAACCCTCAACATTTCTGAGTTTAAGAGGAGGCCTCGATAGCAGAGCACAGGCATGTCCTGCCTGTGTTCACCGAGTGTCTCAATTTCGCCGGCGTCCGAGGCTTCGGCCGCCGGGATTCGGAGAGCGGCGGTGCCTGACTAACTCGGAAGTCGAGGTTCCGATCGTGTTTTGTGTCGAGCGGCGGTTGACCGCCTAGTTCTTCAAGAAGCGTGCGGTTTAACTCTCGACTTCTGCTGCCGGGAAGGCCGTGCTTTCGTTCTGTTTGCTGGATCAAGACTGGCCTTGACTCTTGGTGTAGAGCTTAGGCTCATTTTTATTTGCTACCAACGGTTGCGTGTAGCGGGGAGGGAGTGCGCACGAGTGTTTATTTCTTTCTTGGAGTGCTTTCGGTGCGCTCTCCATTTTTTCGCGCTGGCGTGCTCAATTTGATTTGTTTCAAAATGGTCGAACATCACGTGGATACGCTCGCCTTGCAAATTGACGATAAGGCGAAGGCCCCTGCTCCGTTGGAGGTCCACCTCCTTACACTAGAGTCACTGGGCCTCACACCGGAAAAGATTGCGGCGATATAATTTGGATATAACCGCCATTTGGTATCCCTGAAGTTGGCAACTGAAGCTACTATGAAGAGGATTCTATATTATATCCCACGAAAGCTACCGTTTCCATCCCTAACGATCCGAGGACGACGATTAGCATTGACGAGACCTTTGGTAGCCTTTGTAATGTCAGGGTTCTTCGTCTTCCCGTGGAGACCCCATTGGAAGATATAACAAGTGAGCTTCAACGTTTTGGAAAAATCCATCGCTCGTGGGAGAACAGGTGGGAGGGCGACCAAATGGCGCGCGTGCTGACAGGTACGACAGTGGTGCGGATGACGGTGGAAAGAAATATCCTGTCGTACCTCCCCATTGGCGGCAACCGGGCCATCATCATCTACGAGGGTCAGCGCCGAACCTGCGCCCGTTGCAACCAAGAAGGCCAAGGTGGAGGAAAGCCAAGGTGTCCGCAATATTCCCAGGGCTCCTCTAGAGGTGGACCAATTCGATCTATCTCCTCCAATTTCTCCCGACGGAGCCCCTTCGGCAGATGACCTCCAGTCCGCTCCCGGCCCCCCCGAGGCCACCTCCTGGGTTGGGCCGGTCACCAGCTGTGCTGCCTAAAAGAATGCCCCCCGTTGAACGCTGCCGAGTTACCCGCTCTTCGTAGAGACCACGGCTGGGTCTTCTTCTTCGGACGAGGTCGAGGGGGAGGTATGCAGTGACAACTCGAGGCCTCGATCGTCGGCCCGTCGGACGAAGCGTCCCGGGAAGCGGCGAAGCTCTTGTCGCTTGGGCTCGAGCGGGGACCGAAGCGACGTAAGCCAAGACCAGGACTCTGGTAAGTAATGTCCGGTGCCCATAGCTGTCCTCTCATTCCACCAATTAATATTATTTCGTTTAATATTGCTGGGGTTTATAGCGCTTTAAAAAGTGCAGTCCAACGTTTTCCCCGCGATCTCAGGGCTGATGTAATCCTCCTTCAAGAGGTAAAAGAGGACATACTCTGGGATACAAACATCTTTCAGGCTTTCGGCAATTTCGCCACCACCCTAGTCCGAAATGGCATTTCGTTCTCTCATGTTCGCCGCCACGCATCAGACCGAAAAACGTTCGCTTTCGTGAATGGTATCCATATCACGAACCTTTACGCTCCCTCCGGTGAGCGCGTGAGGACAGAGCGCGAAACATATTTTAATGAACTCCTTCTCCCCTACCAGTATTCTTTCTTGGGGAGGGCCATATTGGGCGGAGATTTCAACTCCAACTACCGCCGAGAGGGTAGTGCCTCCGGAAGGGATGGGGTGACATACTATCCAAGCCAGGCACTCTCACTGATTCGAGCGATTGACGCAGTGCTTTCTTATTGCGCCGGTCCCACCCCCTTCACGCGATCAGGGCCTAACTCTCGGACGCGAATTAACTGCCTCTTCCTCTCGGCATCCCTAAAAAATGATGTTTAGAGAGTGGACACGTGCCCCTACATGCGGAAGGATCTGGCCAGAAGTTTTCGTCCTCAGCGTCTACCCAGTTAGTGAGGGGTGCCTGAACTTCCTCCCGGAATGGCGCCACCTCAACTACATATCCCCTTTTTACCTTTTGTTCGCTGCTACGAATGTTACAAAGTAATATGGGGACATTGCCTTCAGGTGACACCGAAGCAATGCTCGGCAGAATTAATAAATCTCTCTCGCTTCCAATGACTCGCACTTCTTTGCCTTCAACCATCTGACTCTTTATCTTCGACAACACAACGGATAACGGCGCTACTCTAATAGAGTCCTCTGATACAGTTTTGCTCGATCGGCCAATCCCATTACTAGCGCCGGTCTGAGTTTCGCGAACTTTGCCATCGCACAAGGGGACAACAAATCTATCCTCTCTTACTGGCGCAAAAACAAAATCATCACCCGACTTCTTTATCCCAAACCGGGAGTCGGTGGAAACCTCGAAGACATCGCCATTAACTTCGTCCCTAGCGGTGCAGCTTGCTTGCGACGCGGGTGGCAACCTCTCTATGACTCTTTCGGCCTTCGCCACCTCTGCTTATTTCTGTGAATCCTTATTTAGAGATCCGTGATCCTTATTCCCTTCTGTCGATTCCTCCGTCGTTACTTGAAAACAAATTCCCTCCATACTGCCGTTTATTCGCGAGTTACATTTCATTATCTCTGCCGGAAAAGCACTTTGGTTTTTAGTGTCGCTTATCGTTTTTTCCTCAAGGGATGCTAAATTATACGTGGCCATTTGCGAATCATTGCCATTAATTATACCATAAATGAAAGAATCAAACGCCTTGACCTCTTCGGAAACTCCAATTTCATGGGCGCCTATGGGCTCGTTCATCTGCGATGTTACGCCATTAGATTTAAGGTCTGTCTCGTTTCCCTCACCCATTCTTATTTGCCGTTTATTGAACGATATACTTTTCCCGTAACGAACCATAAAATCAAGGCAACAATTTCAGAGTGTTAAAATCATTCGCCTCGACTGGGATTCAAACCCAGATCCCGCAATATCCGGTTGAGTGCTTTAGCCACTTAAGCTACCTAGGCGTCCTTTTAAACTCTGACATTTTTGGGCTTTTAAGGGAACAACCGCACTCGACCGGATATTGACGGATCTGGGTTCGAATCCCAGTCAAGGCGAATGATTTTTACACTCTGAAATTGTTGCATTGAAATGCACATTGGCGGATGACTCCGTTAAAAGTTACTGTTGCGGCATCTCCCGCAGTTTTTTTGGAATTCATAAAATCATGGCCTAGAAGACCGTCATAGTTCGTTTCCCCCAAATCCACTAGTAAGATGTCATGGGGATATAATTTATGATCAATCAAAAATAGCACGAACTCTCTCCGATGATTGGCAAGGGATGACCTGACGCGCTTCGCACCCGAGAATTGTAATCAGAATTCCTTAATTGGCCAAAAGGAAATTTTGTACTATCAATGATGGTAACGGCTGCTCTCGTTTCCACTAGAAAATTGTTATCTTTCTTAAATTATTAACTAATATTGTCCATCCTGCTTCTTGAGTTAACACTAGAATTAAATCTGTCCCGACCTCCCAGTCGGGAGATCGGCGTTTCCCGCCACGAAGGGATTTTCGCGCCTCGGGCAGCGTCTGGGAAGATGGCCAGTCCTTTGACAAATGCCTCATTTCACGAGCGGGCAATCTTTAGCCATATGATTTTCATTTCCACAATTTAAACACAAAGACGGCCTCGTTCCCCTCTCCCTCTCTCTACACGCTCGACCAATGTGACCGGTTTTACCGCAGCGAAAGCAAACGCGTGCGCCGTGATTATCTATCCTTCGGTGTCCCTAGTTGCACCGGGGGAACCAGTCTTACATTGAAACCCCTTCCGACAGCCTGTGCGGCGTTAATTTGTTCCACGGGAAACTGCCAACCTGCAACATTTGGCGGATTCGCGTTCATACCCTACCAAGGCGTTATATTTGGAGATGGCGGCCACCTAGGGGGTTACTGACACAACCACGCATGAGACTGTTGTGGTGAATTTACGTCTCTGTTGACGGCGTAATTTCTGACACTAGCTTCTTAAACGCTTGCGAACCCTTCTGTCTCAATCAAGTTTGTTGGATTACGAACCAACACAAACCTACCAATCTCTTCCTTCAGCCCAATTAAAAATTGCACACGAAGTCTACCTTGAATTCTTCGCTGTTTCTGAATCAATATCGCACCATGACTCGCGTAGCCTACGGGCGACATGGCGCAATCTGGTTGGAAATTCTGCGACGCTCTCCAGCGGTTTTTGTACGCAAGTGTTAAATGTTTTTTCTAACATGATTGGAGATGCCTTTAGGGAAAATCTCCTTTTGAGATTAATGGAAAAGTCCGCGTATGAACCTAATATGTGATGATTTGCAGAGACAAAATCCGCGGCGGTTCCTCAAAGCCGAAGTTGAGCGACTCCTAAGGTCTGTGCTTCATTTCCAACTACTAAGATGACTTACAATACAACGCTTTCCAAAAATTTGCCAACCCCAATCTCATCTTCCCCGCTAAACGTTGGAATTAAATAAATCTGGCTGCCAATAGCGGCGGTTTGCGCTGCTTCTCCGCAACCATTTTGCGGACTCGCGCTACTTCCCGGCTGTTCTAACACATTAACCAAAGGTGTGAAGTTGAGTGCACTGCCGAATTTCAATCCAATTGCGGTTTCGTGATAATCGAGAAAAGGGTTAGGGTTCCCCAGTCTATGAGGGTTAAGGCCATCCATCGCGAAATTCAACCCAATGCTAATTACATTAAAATTTGACTGTGCTTATTTAATTTATTTTTTCATACTCCGAGTGTATCCGATACCCATGGTGGGCGCTGAATGGGCTAATTGATGGTTCCTGATGAAGTGACCCTTAGTTTAATTGCGCGCAGAGAATCGCGATGAGGTTATAGCACGTGCCTTAAAATAATAATTCGTTAGGTCAGCACAGATTAGCATATCCCACCTGTCCGAGAAAATTCGGAACTTCCGATTTAAAGAGGTACACGGGCACATGATAATCTATGAGACACTGTCGCATACACTGAATAAATCACTAGTCCAACCGTGCAACCCCTCACCTGACACCAATATGTCGCTACGGGGGTTTCTATGGTGCGACACAAAGGGTATCGGGGAAGGTCAGAGGAACTACACCGAGTATTACCAAAGCAGCCGTATATTACCCAACATCAGTCATAATGCACCATTTACATAAGTATAAGCAAATTATGGATGGCTAGACCCTCGGTAAACCAACGCGAGGGCGGGCAGAATTAAAATGGCAGAAAATTACCTTGGACAGGGTAAATGCAGGGTTGACGCGGTCACGAAACACATAACCAAACGGAGCCCTCGTCCGTCGGAAAGGAAGGGAGTATTGCAGAGTGGACGCGGTCACAATGAACGTAACCCTAGCCCGAAGTAATAGAGCCCTAGTCCGAAGTTTAGTCTGGAATATGACACACTGTCGCAACAAGCGCAACATAGCCGAATCATCGTGCGCAGCAACACGAGTTGCCCGTTAAGAATAGGCGGCAACCGTAAGTTCCTATTGTATTTAAAATGCTCATTTTGTATGTTACGCTGGTTATTCTTTGCCGCTTGCGCGCGCGCGATTTGGAGCTGGCGTTGCAAAACGTGATCGTACGGGGGTACCTCCGTGTAACACGGTAGGAGGGGTCGTAAGACATCATCCCAAGGCATATCCAATTCCCTCCCATATAAAAGGTAAGCAGGAGTTTGCTCTGTGATTCAACGTTTGCTATTTCTGTACACAAATAATGCAAAATTTAGTTGATCGTTCCAATCCGAGTGGTCTTGGTTGACATAGTGAGAAATAACGGCGGCAAAAGATTGGTGCGCCCTCTCCAGCCTACCATTGGAAGCGGGATTGTAAGGGGAGGTAAAAATTGTCTTTACTTTCAATAGATCACAAATTCGCCTCATAAGCTGTGATGTGAAATTGGCACCTCTGTCAGTGAGAAGGGTGGCTGGCACCCCATGACGGCAAATGATCTGCTCTACGAAGGCTCGAGCTACAGTTTCTGCGGATTGATCGATGATAGGTATGGCCTCAAGATACCTCGTAAGATAATCTTGACATGATAGTATGTAGCGATTGCCTCTATTGGATACTTTTAATGGACCAATTATATCCAAAGCAATTTTCTCGAACGGATATGACGCTTCGGTGACAGGTTGAATAGGTATTCTTTCCTTTCTTCCTTTTCGTTTCTTGCAGCTTACGCAATTACTAACGTAATTTAGAGTGTCGGCGTACAGCCCGGGCCAATTAAAATGTCTTTGCACAATATTTAATGTTTTGTCTATTCCTTGATGTCCTGCTAGGGGGCTGTCATGGCATCTTTGTAATCTGTAATCTCTCATGCTTACGGGTGCACAGATGGTGTATAGTGGATCGGGGGTCTTAACGTGGATTTTATAGAGTACTCCATGCTCGTCTAAGAGATAGTTGGGGTTTCGTTCTTCCGCTAGCGTACGCAGTGGTCGAAGTTCCGGACAAATTGACTGTTCTTGCGCAATCTTGGTTTTATCCCAAACTGGCTCGTATTCCGTGTCTTGATGGAGGGCATTTACTATTGGGTTCACTGCGCGGGAGAGAGCGTCTACGTGCGGAATATCTTTTCCTGCTTTGTACTGTATTGTAAACGAGTATTCGGTGAGCTCCATTATCCACCTAGCAAGTCTGGGTTTCGGCTCGGAAAGGGCAAGTAGCCATCGGAGCGGGCTATGATCAGTGATTAAAGTGAACGGACGGCCTAAAAGATATACTCTGAACTTTCTAATCATATGTACGACCGCCAAACACTCAAGTTCAGTGGCGGAGTATGCTTTTTGCTGCTGTGTCAACTGCTTGCTGGCGCATGCTATCATATGCTCGCCATCTTCAAAATTCTGCGACAGCACTCCTCCAATCGCCACGGAAGAAGCGTCAGTGGTCAAAATGAATTCATTCGAAAAGTCAGGGAATCGCAATACGGGTTGACTCGTGAGACAAGCCCTTAATTTTTCAAAAGATTCTTGTTGCTCTCTTTCCCAAATAAAGCCCGTATCCTTCCTTGTTAGCGAGGTAAGAGGACTCGAAAATTGAGCAAAATGCAAAATAAATTTCCTGTAATATCCCACTAACACAAGGAACGATTGCAGTTGCTTAACGTTACGTGGTGCTGGAAAACTGCTTATTGCATGTATTTTTTCTTCATCGGGTTCCAACCCATTAGCGGAAACGACGTGACCGAGGAATTTCACTCGTGTTTGTAAGAATTCACATTTTTGTGGTTTCAGTTTCAAATTCGCTTTCCTCAGTCTTGAAAAAATTTCTCTCAAGCCTAGTATGTGTTTTTCCATGCTCTCATCATGCCGTAATATGTCGTCGAGATGGAACAAAACTCCTCGATTGATCATTCCATCTAGTACGGTTGTCATAAGACGCATGAATGTGGAAGGCGCGTTCGAAAGGCCGAATGCCATCCTGTTGCACTCGTAGTGCCCGTCTGGAGTGCTAAAAGCGGTTTGTGCCCTGTTTTTTTCGTCTACTTCAACTTGCCAGTAACCTTTAGATAAATCTAGGCAACTGAAATATTTTGTCCCTCCTAACTGATCGAATATTTCGTCCATATTTGGCAGTGGAAATACTTCCTTTCTAGTGACGGCGTTCAGAGCGCGATAGTCAATGCAAGGCCAATACTTGACAGGTTCTCCTGGAACATGCTTTTTCTTTACTAGAATCAGAGGAGCAGACCATGGACTGGTAGATGGAGATATGACTCCCTGTTCAAGCATATCCCCGATGGACTCCTTAAGAGCTTCTCTTTGAGAATGAGGGACGCGATATAGAGACTTTTTAATTGGTTTGGAATCTCCCACATCTATGGTATGCTGTACCAGGTTGTGCATCCCAATTTAATATCCCCGTGGATAAAAATATCTGCATACTCTAGTAAAAGTTGCTTTAAAGAGTCAGTCGCTTCATTTGGAGTATCAGAAAACGAGAATAGTGACAGTAACTCAGCGGTGGAGTGGTGCTCGGGCCACATTTCTGGGGTGTCTGTTTCAATCGAATTTACAGCTAGTAATTCATGACTTTCTGAAAAAATGTTGAAACTGTATAAGGACCCTTTTCTTAACATCTTTTGTTCGGGCCGTGTGTTACACAACAACAAAGGTATTACACCATCGGGGGAGACGGTTGCTAGAACTGGAAGTATTAATACATCTCCCTCCCTTCCCTGAATAATGATATCCTCGCCATAATAGTCCTGAATCTTTGTACTCGTCAACATAACCGAGCGTGGAGGAATTTTAATTGTATCAACAAATGTAGCTTCATGCGACGCTTTCTCTTGCGTACAGGTTACTCGTCCTTCTGTCCCGCAATTACTTTCTGCATGGACTACGGATGGATCGCTTTCAACAACTGACGTTTTACATTCGCCTTTCTGCCCAACAGTTAGATTTGCTCCATTAAAAATTTCTCGCGTACAGGTTACTCGTCCTTCTGTCCCGCTAGAGTGAGTGGCCTCAACCAAGACATCTTCAGTATCCCCAAAAATGTCCCCAAGCAAACCGGTGCTTGTGACTTCGATTCCTGACGGCACTAATATATCACCACTCAACTCTTCCCAATTAATATTAAGCAAATCATCAACAGCCACGAGTCCATCATTCACTTAATCCTTTGAGCTTCTGCTGGCGTTATCCTCTTTGAAAGATTCATTACTCTGTGTTTTAGGCACTGCTTGGATATCATCACTTGAAATTATGTCCTCTAAAAATACAGCGGACATTTTCTGTTTTGAGTAACCTGATTTTAACATGGTTTCGTGCCCTTCTGTTATTTTCATTTTACCTTCTCCGCTCGAAATGCTACTTCCGTATTTTACAATGAAGTCTAGTCCGAGGATACCGTCATACGGTACTTTCCCTAGATTTGCAATCAATGTATCGTGAGGGTAAACTTCTCCATCGATAATGAAAGGTATGTTGCATTGCCCTAGTGTGGCGAGCGCATGGCCGGAGGCACTTCTCACAGGGGAGGAATAGTCGTCAATTTTTAGGTTTCCAAAAGGGAAACTTGTACTCTGCATAATACTCACAGCGGCACCGGTATCCACTAAAAAGGAATACACTCTACCTAGTACTGTAACCGAGACCGTCAAGCCGACTTCTGGTGCTACGACGAGCACTAATTCGTCCCCGACCTGCGTGCCGGGGTGGCCGCGTTTCCCTGATCTCGCTTTTGGGTGGGGGTGGGACAATCTATCGGGCGATGGCCCGCTTGCTTGCACACGCCGCAAATCATCAGAGGGCAATCTTTACTGACATCTACATCTACATAATACCCCGCAAGCCGCCGCAAGGGCGTGTGGCGGGGGGTGTTAGGTCACCAACCGTAAAAACGAAAAATACCACATGCAAAAAACAACACGGAAAATTACACCCCAGCAGCGCACACACTCATGCAAAACTCCCTCCATCCAATACTCATGCAAACACATACACCGCCAAACAACAAAAAACTGCACCCCAGGATACAGCACGAAAGCCATCCTAAAACACGCAAGCCAGGACACAACAAGCAAGAATGTGAAACATCACTACCACATGAAAATGCACCACAAAACACTCAACCCCCCAAAGAGACAGTAAAAGGAAGGGAATTCGACCCAACGTTGCAGGTAGCAGGAATTTCCCCCCGCGGAGAGGGACGAGGGATTGAAAGGGAAACTTAAAAACAGATGAACAGAACACGAATGAGGTCATTCGGAAAGAATGGGTTATTATAACAAAACACATAAGGTTAGTGGAGGAGCATGCATTTAAGTAGAACTAATTATTTTTTAGACACTGAAGGGTGGCAAGTGGAATTTTTACTATCTATAATCCTACAGTTGCTATCCCGTATTGTC
Organism: Hetaerina americana; assembly: GCF_022747635.1. Taxonomy (NCBI): domain Eukaryota; kingdom Metazoa; phylum Arthropoda; class Insecta; order Odonata; family Calopterygidae; genus Hetaerina; species Hetaerina americana. The sequence goes on from NW_027286864.1 coordinate 198,489, forward strand.
CGTGGGAAGAAGGAGTCCTTGAGTCGGCTAGTCCTGGCATCTATTTCCCGAATTTTATATGCATGATCCAAGCGACCAATGTATGTAGGAGTACGAATAATCTGCGAGACCTCGGTGCTGAAACATGCGGATCTGAATTTATTTAATAATTTCAGTCTTGCATTGAATCGTCTCTCTTCTAATGATTCCCACCCCAAATCCATGAGCATTTCGGTAACGCTTTGCGTTTTATCGTAGGAATTTTTTACAAAACGGGCTGCCCGGCGTTGAACCTTCTCAATTTCCCGAATGAGACCTTTTTCACTCGGGTCCCACACGCTGTATGCGTATTCTAAATGAGGCCTTACAAGAGCGTGGTAACAACGTTCCTTGACCTTTGAGTCACTTTTGCCGACAATGCGTCTAATGAATCCCAATTTTTTATTTGCTTGACCGCAGACTTTACGTATGTGAGTCCCCCAAGTTAAGTCTTTAGTGAATGTGACACCTAGGTATTTTACCGTATCAACTACTGCTAGGTCACCTCCAGCTAATTTGTAAGCAAATCCCGTTGATCTTTTAAAGAAATTTACCACGGAACATTTATTATAATTTAGAGTCAATCCCCAGTTAGAACACCATTTAGTAATGCAATCTAAATCCTGCGCTAGAATAAAACGATCCTCATCCCCAGATATCTCCCGATAGATCACCGTGTCATCCGCGAACATCCTAATTTTACTTTTCACTTCGCGGTTCAAATCGTTAACAAAAATCAAGAAAAGTAACGGCCCGATCACACTTCCCTGAGGTACCCCCGACGTGACTCGAACGCTGTCGGAACTAGCGCCATCAAGGACTACCCTCTGTTCCCGCTCCGAAAGAAAATCTTTAACCCAACTTATGGCGCCCTTGTTTATACCCGCGACCTTTAATTTATGAATTAGTTTACCATGTGGGACTTTATCAAATGCCTTTTTAAAATCTAAGAAGATGGCATCCACTTGCCTACCTCTCTCACCAGATACAAGTAAATCATGTGTAAATAATCCTAATTGGGTTTCGCAGGAGCGGGTTTTCCTGAATCCGTGTTGATTGTCACTTAAAAAGTTAATATTGTCAAGGTGTCTCATTATTGAACTGACAATTATGTGCTCTAAGATTTTACAACAGATAGAAGTGAGAGATATAGGTCTGTAATTACTGGGATCCTCCCTGTCACCACTTTTAAAAATAGGCGTTATTTGCGCGGTTTTCCAAATCTTGGGCACTTTGCACTCTGTGAGGGATTTGTTAAATATAAATTCAAGGTACGGGGCAATGTTTGGAGCTAAATGTTTTATCACCCTAGCTGGTATATTTTCGGGACCCGGGGATTTGTTGGGTTTAATCTCATTAAGTAATTTTAGAATTCCTTGTTGGTCCACTGTTATTTTTTCCATGGGTGGAGTATGTATTGTTTCTTGGAGATATGCGGTGGCAACATCATTCGAGAAAACGCTTTGGAAGAATGAATTTAAGATGTTAGCTTTAACCTCGCTGTCTGTATGAATTATATTGCTACAATCCCTTAAGCAAGCCACGGTTTGTTTACTCCCATTTACTTCCCTAACATATGACCAGAAAGCTTTGGGGTCAGTGTCCAAGTGCTCGCAAAGTACTTTGCGTTTAAATTCCAGTAAGGCGCTACGTAATTGTTTTTTGGTTTCAATTTAAGAGGATCTATATGTGTCCCATAATTGTGTATTCTCAGGAGATGATGTGTTCACGCCTGCCCTCTTTACCCTAGAGTGTAGCATTCTCTGCTTTCGAAGGGCTTTTCTAACGTCTTTATTGTACCACCTGGGGTCGCGATTTGCTTTAACGTATTTTATAGGTATGAAATCTCCGATTCCTTTTTGCATGATATTGACAAATTCTGTCCAAGTTTCTTCCACGTTGACATGACTTAAGCGGGTTTTGAACTCGGGTAGTGAAGAGTTTAATTGATTGGCAAAAGATTCAAAGTCTGCTTTATGGTAATTATAAATTTTTCTTTTTGGTTTAACAATCTTTTTTATTGCTATGTCCAAATGGACATTAATTGCTTTATGGTCACTCAAGCCCTCATCAGTTGATACACTAATAATACGTTCCGGCGTGTTTGTAAGAAATAGATCCAATATGTTTTTTCCACGGGTGGGCATGCGTACTGCTTGATGAAGGGAGTTTCTTTGAACCAATTTTATCATGGAATTGCAAGATTCGCGATCGCGGGTCCCAGATTTAACGATATTGCTGTCCCAATCTATACCAGGGAGGTTAAAGTCGCCACCAATTATGTTTATGCTGTTATTATATTTACGTGTAAACTTGTGAATTTGATCGTTGAGGGTGTGAAGTGTTTTCAAATCTGAGTCTGGAGGTCTGTAGAAAGAGCATAAATTTATGTTGGGTTGATTGGTCCGTAGTAAGGTGCACCAAACACTTTCTATGTTATTATTTTCAAATGAAACTTGCCTGCTTTCAAAATGACTTTTAACTGCCACGAAAACCCCTCCTCCGGGTCTTGTATCTCTATCGTGTCGGTAGACTTTGAAATCTATTGGGAAAATTTTTTGGTCATTAATATCATTGCACAGCCAACTCTCTGTGCCTAATACTATATCAGCGGAATGAGTTTGGATTATGTGTTCTAGATCTGCTGATTTGTTCTTGAGGCTTCTGCAATTTATAACAAGTATAGTTAAATTATTTTGATGTTGAATAACGTCCTTATTAGTGCCTGACTGTAATTTAGGACGCCTTTGTGGGGAAGTGCGTGTCACATGTCTTTCTAAATCAATGCCAGTGTTGTCAATGACTTTTATATATTTATTAATAATATTATACGCGCTATCCCCAGGTGTTATTGACCCACTAAGTGACCTGCCCTCTATCCTAAAAAAGGCCTACAGTGGTCGAGTATCCTATCCGCTACCTTACTCGCCGCTTCCGCCGTGTAATGGACCCGAGATCGCTTAAGGGGAGTCCTGCAAGATCGGAGGGTTGGTCTGAGGTCGACGAAGGAGGCTCCTATGTCCGAGCAGAATCTCGATAGTCTCTGGTTTATGCCTTCCACTCGGCTCCAAACCAGAGACCCGCGATCCTCCCTCGGAACGATGCTGCAGACCGTTAGTCCCAGCCGAACCCCCTCGACGCCCTGGACGCGCTTCACCTCGGAGCTCAGTTCCCTAAGGGAACGGAGGACCTCCTCGGATCCATGGTCCGTGACGTCGTTGGTGCCCACATGGGCCACGACCTGCAGCCTAGAGCACTTCGTGCCTTTGACCGCCGCCTCGATCGCCTTCGTCACCTGAGGGACTCCTCCGCCTGATATACACCAGGCGGTCACCCGTTGATCGGCGCCTACGCGGCGCGCCCTTTCCCTCAATGGGACCATTACACGACGGACATTCGAGCTACCTATTACTACAATTCCCTCCCTTCCCGTTCCCTGTCGTCTTACCCTAGGCAGTGCCCTCGGAGTAGGGGTAGGGGCTGCAGGTACGGTGGTGCTGTCATCCGACAACACCTGGTACCTGTTGGAGACGGGGATGGTATCTGCCTCCGCAGAGTCCAATCCACGCCGCAGCGTTACCTTCCCCTTGCCTCGAGAGACAACCCTCCAATCGTCTGACCTACGGACGTGAGACACTCCCTCGTTGGGAGATGGGACACGGGGTAAGTCTCTAATCGCCCAGCCACGTGTAGCATTCGGACGAATCCGTGCACCCATATGGGCGTGGCGGGTTTTCGTATTCCCACCCCGAGCACCATCTCTCCCGAGGGGAGCCCTCCGGCCGGCGATCTCCGATCGAAGCTCCCGCACCATTCTCTCCAGCATGACGATACGGGCCCTTAAAGCCGCGCATTCGCCAGTGCCTTCGAGCATGGCAACAGGGGACCTAGATGAAGCCATCCTAATTAAACTACTGAGTTCCCAACAAAAGCTAACCTGTATACACTATACGATATACGCTAAAATGTATACGCTAAAATTTCTAAGAGGGGTTAGTTAAATTTAGCTCAATCAATAAGTTACGCTTTGTAAGTAAGTAAAGAAAGGAAAGAAAAAAGATGGTAAAGAAAATAAAACACTCACCGATAACCAATTAGATTCGACGGACAAAAACCACCGCGAGCCACTAAGAGTACCCACTAGGAATACCACCAAACTATTAAAAACTAATAATAAACAGCACAAAAACTAAATAAACTAACTATTTCACAAAATTAAAGCTAACACTAAACTACACTTCACTAGGGAAGAACAAACACAGAAGTAACAGCAGGCACGCAGGTAGTCTCAGGCAGGGTCGAACCGGTTCTAGGGAGCGAGCTCGAGCACGTCTGTTCTCGGCAGAAGCCAGGCAGAGAATGATACTGACATGGCTCCCTTCCCCACAGTTATAAAATGCGCGGGGTTTTGTACGGCAATAGCGCGCGATGAGTCCCACCTTTTTACAGTAATTACAAGTCCGAGGCGCATTAGTTACGTTCCCTCCACCCACCGGCAGTGTAGACTGTGGAGGCTTCGGGTGTACATTTGCCTGGATTGCGTACACTTGATCCGAAAGACTAGGGCTCACAGTGGGGTTTAAGATTGGCTCGAGATGGGGTTGAACATGACTCGTTGTGAAATATCGTGTCGGGTCACTGTACGGAAAGGTTGTCGGTGTCTTCACGTTAGGACTGCGCACGGGCGTACCAAAGTCATGGTTCTGCAAGAAGTTTACTTCCCTAACGCCTGAGTAATTACGAGTATTGAATTCCTCCAGGTTTGCAAATTCCTCAGCCTCTTGCATGGTTCTTGGATTGCGCACTAGCACGAATCGCCCAATTTTTCCCTAAGTCCGACCAAGAACTGTGAGAGGAGGCGGTTCTCGAGCATAATTCCTGTCGCTTGTGAGTCTGGGTCTAGAAAAGCATCTCTTAGTTTTCGTCCCAATTCCCAGAGACGGGAAGAATACTCGTTCACGCTTTCCAAGGGGCGTTGCAAACAGCTTGTGAACATTCTTTCAACGGAGACGAGTGAAATTTTGGGAATGAAGCGCTTTTTCATTAGTTTAGAAAAAAGTTTATAAGACTCAATAACGTGAGGATTTGACTTAATGAATTCAGCAGCGGTACCGCTCAGACGCAGCCGTGCTACGCTCAAGGTCTGATTCTCACTCCACCCGCTAAGATGACTCACTAACTTAAGATTGTTCCTCGATGCTTACGTCCCCATCACCGTTAACACTCGGAATTAAATGAATGTGATGTGCTGAAAATGTTTGTTGCATCGTCGGAGGGGAAACAGGGGCGCTTTCTATCATATTAACAGCGGAAGTAAAATCAATTAAGTTCGTATTGTTTGGAGATAAATCACGCTTCCAAGGCAGAGATTCGCAAAAGCGCCCATACGTGCCCTTGCCACCGAAATCCATTATGATTTAAAGACAATACGGCTAGGTCAAAATTCATTCGCCATATGTTAGCAATATAACCGATTCTCGTTATTAAAAAAATGGGGTTAGTTTCATCCACATCTACATCTACATAATACCCCGCAAGCCGCCGCAAGGGCGTGTGGCGGGGGGTGTTAGGTCACCAACCGTAAAAACGAAAAATACCACATGCAAAAAACAACACGGAAAATTACACCCAGCAGCGCACACACTCATGCAAAACTCCCTCCATCCAATACTCATGCAAACACATACACCGCAAAACAACAAAAAACTGCACCCCAGGATACAGCACGAAAGCCATCCTAAAACACGCAAGCCAGGACACAGCAAGCAAGAATGTGAAACATCACTACCACATGAAAATGCACCACAAAACACTCAACCCCCCAAAGAGACAGTAAAAGGAAGGGAATTCGACCCAACGTTGCAGGTAGCAGGAATTTCCCCCTGCCGGGAGGGAAGAGGGACTGAAAGGGAAACTTAAAAACAGATGAACAGAACACGAATGATGTCATGCGGAAAGAATGGGTTATTATAACAAAACACATAAGGTTAGTGGAGGAGCATGCATTTAAGTATAACTATTTATTTTTTAGACACTGAGGGTGGCATTTTCTTTTGGCATTACGCGTAACTACTTCTTAAATCGAAATTCAATCAAACGAATGAAGCATGATGGACGGAAGGCAAGTTGCATTTAAATAAGCCGCTCCAAGACTCCGCCACCCCACACCTGACACCAATATGTCGCGTGGACATAGTAGGGTTGGGTTCGTGGAATCAAAGAGGGGCTTTCATTGCTATACATTTATTGGACTTACTACACAAGGAGTCCGGCCCGGAAGGAAAGTGGAAGCGTAGAGACAACAGCGGAGAAAGCAAGGTTGACTTCTATGGGGCTCACAGTTTGATTTCAAAGCCGGGGTGATGTCGCGGGGACATGATGCTAGTTCTAATGTTTCGGAAAAGCCAAGTAGATGGCAGTCTCAATACACAATGTCGCGGGGACATGATGCTCGGACATCTAGAAGGACTCATGCGAGCTAGTGTCCTTTTCGCAAAATCCGCGATAGCAAATTTGGTGAACAGTGGCTGGACACAGTCACCCCCTACCGAGGATAACCTGCTCTTTCCCCTACCGCTAATGATACGGAGTTCAGCGCCCGGTCTTTGTACCTGGGAATTCATATATAAACCCCGAGCGCCCCAACTTGATTGCCAGAATCAAGGAGACATCAGACGAGAGCCTACTACTTTTTTCGGATGTCCTCTAGCAACTCTGCTTTTCCGGTGGTCCAGGTGAGGAGGAAGACACACCGTCGTGCCAACTCCTTCGGAGACTTCATGTCCACGAAGAGAATTACACAGCGTGGGAATAATCGTCCGCAAGGCAAAGAACCTCCAGCTGTTTTGCCGGTGGTATCTAAGCCTTCGGCAAATTCATCAACAGGTGTTGAAGCCTTGGCTCTCAGCCCGTCGCAGTGCTTGGAGGAGACGAAGGCCCGAAGCGGGACAGCGGAGGCAACAGCAGACCTCGGCCCTTTACAGGGCCAGGTGGTGAAGGACACCGCAGGCGGCGTCAAGCGAAAGATGGCATCTGGAAGGAACCAGAACCCAAAGGTTCCGCGGTTACGCGGGTGCCGAATCTTCAAGGAGACGATAGGGCGGAGCGTGCGCTGAGCACAGAGGAGGGGGAAGGCGACGACGGATTTACCTTGGTTTCTTCCAAGAGGAAGAAAAGGAAACCGCTTCTGACGAACGACGCAGCCGTCCCGGAAGCCACACCTCTACCGGCACCGGCACCTAGGACGCTGCGACCACCGCCTATCGTCGCCTATGGGGTCGCCGACGTACAGGGACTGATTGACCAGCTGTCAGGCGACATAGGTGATGCTTTCGGTTTTGAAGTTCGAAGAGCTTTAATCCGGATCATCACCTTCAACAGAGAGGGGCATGAAAAGGCACTCTCCTTGCTGCAGAGCAAGAAAATCTAACACCACTCGCAGCCAATTGAAAGGGTGCCAGGGATGAAGCTGTTCATCAAGGGTATCTCTCGATGGATAGCAGTCGAAATGGTATCAAGGGACTCAGATCCCTCGGATACGAAATTCGTAGCGTACGTCGGCTTACGGTCACGGAGGTGGGAAAACCGGTCCCCATAGATCGCCACGTAGCGAACGTGGTAAAGACTCCATCGGCCATCGCCCCCGGGGACATCCGCCAGCTCTGCCACCGCTACGTCACTGTGGAGCGTTACCGTGGAGACAGAGGTCAACTCCACTGCAGCAACTGAATGCGGTTTGGACACATCGGCATAGCTTGCTGGTGTGCGAAACGCTGCATGCGCTGTGCTGGAGCACACGCAGTCAAGGAATGCTCCCGTGGAAGAGGAGATGATGCCATCTGTGCGAACTGCGGAGGACCTCATGCGGCCATCTCTCGCCGGTGTCCCGCCTTTCAGGAGGCTGAGCGGCGAACACACGCAAGCCAGCGCCAGGGAAGCAGGCGTCCAAAAAACCGGCAGCGGAACCGGGACAAAAACCATTCCGACAAGTCGATCACGCTACAACCTACGGCGCAATCCTGAAGGGCCCTTCTCAGGACAAGGTTCAGGCTCTCTCCGGAGAAGAGGGGAACATGGAGGTGGATATCACAGATCGACCCAGGGATTCTGAGGCGGTCCGAGAACCACCACTAGCGCCAGCCGTAGGAGAGGCCAACAAGGGGAACTCGTCACCCCCCCTACAGCCTCCCTCCGAAGGAAGCGACCCTTCCTTTTTCTTCCGAAGGGAAGAAGAAGAAAAAGTAGGCGAAGAAGAAATACCCGATCACCATCGGGGAAGAAGGAAAAGCCATTACGAAGCCAACCCAGAGGGCGCTTGGGAACACCCTCCGAACGGCAAGTGAAGATGGCGAAAAACCAAGCCAGAAACAGGAAAAACGGAGAGAGGGGACATCAACTGATAAGTCTCCAGTTTCCGCAGAGTCCTCGCTGACACCAGACAGAGAGGACCAGGAATTATGGCAGACCATTGCCGTTATTGCATGCACCTTGAAGAAACTCGTCACCTCGACGCAAGGCAAACTTCTCCTCTCACTCCTGGAAGAACTGGTGCGCAGCAGGATCGGAAATTCAACCAACCATGGCTGAACGACCCGTCCTGCTTGCGCAATGGAACGCCAACGGAATTCTTCGCCGACGCGAGGAATTACGGGCGTTCCTCCAGGAGAAGGGAGCCATATTCGCCGCTGTCAATGAGACGCACCTTCGGCCAACGCGGTACAGGATGCCCTCCGGGAGGTGCGATCGGACCACTGGGAGGCGCACCTGCGGGAGGAGCTCCTTTTGGAAGACGGCAACGAGGACCTGCCGTCGGTGTGGAAGATATGCCGGAGGCTGCGGGCCCCTCTAAGACTGGACCCGATTATTACCGACGGAGACAGGGAGGCACGATCTCCCATGTAGAAGGCGGAACTGCTCGCTGATCACTTGGTCTGCAGCTTTTCACCCAATCCTGGGAATTCCGCTTCTGCCGAGATTGAAGAAGAAATTGAGGCGTTTGAAAGAGCCGGAGACGCCGATCTGAAAGACGCCTTGGAAATTCCGAGATTCGACGAGAAGGACGTCAAAGAGGCAATACGTCGCCTTCGCACGAGGAAGGCCCCGGGAAGCGAAAACATTCCCAATGTGGTCATTCGGGAGCTTCCAAAGGCGGCGGTGAGGACGCTGACAAAGCTCCTTAATGGCTGTGTCAGGATTTTCTACTTCCCGACCACTTGGAGAAGAGCGATAATCGTCTGCCTGCCAAAGTCGCAGAAATTGGAGATGGGTCCCGGAGAATTCCGGCCTATCTCCTTGCTCGACGGCTTCGGTAAGATATTCGAGCGGCTGCTGCAACGGCCGCTGACTGATTTCGTCCGGGAGAATGACATCCTCCCGGAGGAGCAGTTTGGTTTCCCTGCGCGGCATTCCACAGTCCATCAGCTGGTGCGAACGGCGGATTTCATCACGGACAGCTTCAACAGGAATATGGCGGTTGCTGGGGCCTTCTTCGACGTCAGTAAGGCGTTCTATCGCGTCTGGCATCCGGCTCTCTTGTTGAAGATGAGACGACTCCATTTCCCACCTTGGATTGTTCGGATGGTTCACTCCAATTTGAGAGACAGGACATTCACCGTGCAATGGCTCGGGGCGAATTCAATGGTGCGTCGGATCTCCGCCGGCGTGCCCCAGGGATCAGTCCTCGGACCACTGCTTTACAATATCTACTCCCACGACATTCCAACTCCACGTGGGAACCTCGAGATCCTGTCTCTCTATGCCGACGATACGGCCCTCCTGTGCTGCTCCTGGCAGAAAGTGACCGCGGTGCTAAGACTGAAGAGCGCTTGGCGGATATCCTAGAATGGTCCCGCCGATGGCGCTTTGCTGTTAACGCACAGAAGACGAAAGCGATCATCTTCCATCCGGAAAATGGTCGGCCGCCAGGAGTGAACCTAACTGTGAATGGAGTTGCCCTACCGTGGGATTCCGAAGTTACCTACCTCGGAGTGCTGATGGACCGGAAACTCCTTTGGAACGCCCAAGCGCTTCGTGTACGTAGAAAGGCATTCGCGGCGCTTAATCGGCTCCGGCCGATTATCCGCCCGCCGGTCCTGAGTATGGACACGAAGCGTAGACTGTACCAAGCGTGCGTGCTGCCTGTCATCACGTACGCTGCTCCGGTATGGTCAGGAGTGTCGCGAACGAGTCTCGCTCAAATTCAGGTGGTGCTGAATTCTGCTCTTCGTGACATCATGGCACGCGGTCGTTACGCACGCGTTTCCGAGATGCACGAGGACGGAAAGCTGGAAACCCTGGACGTCCTTCTGCCTAGAATATCTGGAAAATTCTTCATAAAAGCGGCAGAAGCGGAAGTAAAAGTAATTCTCCGGGTTGGCGACAAAAGAGACTGGCCATGGGACCGCTACTAGCGCCCCATAGCATCCCAACACGAGCAAGACACCCTTCCGGCAAAGAAGAAGCCAAGGCTGCTCGAAGCGGGAATAAATCAAACGACTGACAACGCAGAAGAATTCTTCTCGCTTTAGTAGCCTTAGAGACTGGAAAGGGGCAGTGTAAGGGCTACGCAAGTGCCCTTGCAAGAAACTGCTCTATAAGCAAAGCAGAGCAGTGACTGAAGACACTAAAGGTTGTGGAAATCTCTTACGGAAGCCGAACCGGCTGTTGTCTCTACGCTTCCTCTTTCCTTCCGGGCCGGACTCCTTGTGTAGTAAGTCCAATAAATGTATTGCAATGAAAGCCCCTCTTTGATTCCACGAACCCAATCCTACTATGTCCACGCGACAAATGGAGTAAAGTTCTTGAGGAGTAATTTCCGGGAATATGTGGAATAGGCAAAGTGACAGGCAAGAGATGCTGTTCAACGCTGTTCAACGCTTCTGAATCCAACGAGGATGTATTATGGTTTTTTAAAATGCAATCGAGGGAGTCGGCAGAGGTATTTGCTTTTTCGCAGTCATCGTATAGTGATCTCCCATTATGTGGTATTGGCGGGATGGGTACCTTTTTCCTTCGCAGAAAGTGGGTTAGGGTCCAAACCGAATTGTCGTTATGTGAAAGTGAACTTATTTTCTCTTGCCAAGTTTTTTCCCAATGTGTTCTAGTTTTGGATGTTACAAGGTTTCGAAATGCACAGAAGCCGATTTTATCTTGGCGGAGATGAGTGCGTTGCCCTGAGGGCTCTGGCCTTGTTTCTAAGGGAAGTAATGCGCAAAATATCTTGATGTAGTGTGGCACCAACGAAGGAGCCCGGAGAAGGAGTGTAGCAAGAGCGATGAATGATTTTGGTAAGGTGCTTGTGAAATCTTGAGCCGCTTTCCCTATGCTGTCTGGAGTGCTAGCAGGACATGGGACAAGGTTAATGGCCAAGCAGTTTTCTTTAAATAGTTTCCAGGTAACTCTTCTAGTTGGTTCTGGTTTTATGGATGAGTGTAGGAATGCAGTAAAATATGGGGCAGTGGTCCAAGGCTGATTTATCTAGGTTAAGGATTTGGAATGCGATTTCTGCGGATAATAGAACTACATCCAGGATATCGGAGGAGTCGGGGTGATGATGGAAGTGGGTAGGGAAAAGCGGTGAGTAAAATGCAATATTTTTGGTAATTAGGAGCTTATGAAGGGCTCGCCCTCGTGTGATAGTGGTTTTGCAACCCCAGGCAGAATGTTTGGCGTTTAACTCACCACCTGTTATGAGCTTTTGGTGCAGTAGGGATGACAGTGCTGATAAGCCAGGGGCGTCTGACTTTGAGGATGAAGGTGGAAAGTAGGCTGACCAAATGTTAAGGGTCCCAGTAACTCCTTTTATTGCTATTCCAGCGAGTTCCAGTTTTTGGGTGGGTGGGGGTTGAAGTTATGTGAAGAGTAGGTTAGTTTTGGATAGGATCATGACCCCGCAACCAGGATCATTGGCTCTATCTCTTCTGATTATAGAGTAATTTGGACAATTAAATGTTTGGCTATTATTAAGATTGGTTTCTTGAAGAAGGATGATGTCTGGATAAAAATTGGTTATTAGGAGGTTTAGCTCTTGTTTTTTGTTTTTTATGCCATTTAGTTCCATTGTAAAACTTTAAGAAAGTGGTTGTTTATTTGTGAATTGGGCACCATTTACAAGTTGAAGAAGGGCTGGTATAAGGTCATTGGTGATGATGCTAATAAGGGTTTTACTGTCAGTAGGAGAGTGAGGTTTCGTAATTATGCTCAATAGAGCAGTTCTTATATTTGCGGTTGATGATTGGTCATTGATTGAGGGAGAGTGTAGTCCAGAGGGTGGCGGAGGGTTTTGATCGGAGGTTGGGGGAGAGTTAAGAGATGATTGAGGGGTTCACAGCCAAACTGTCAGCTATCAAAAGGGCCCTAAAAGACATAAGAGAATGTAATGGCTCTTCTTTCATCTGTTCGCACTCATTGATTTCCCTATAATCCATATCAGTCTTGTCATCAATGACCTGATGGTTCAGGAGATCTATTATGCCCTGTGGTCCCTTCAGATAAAGGGGAAGTAGGTATCCTCTATACGGACTGCTGGTCATGTGGGAATACCAGGCATTGAAAAAGCTGGCAAAGCAGCAAAGGAAGCCCTGATCAATCTCAAATCAGACTCAGCATTGCTTCCTGTGGTGGACGTCGGGGCTGCCTTGCGGAATTTGGTTCTGAACCAGTGGAAGGAAGCTTGGTGATTCTTGCAAAACAAGGAACTTAAGGCCATAAATTTGGTTGTTTTGACAGCGCACTCTTCCATCTGGAACATTCAGAGGAAAGAGGTCAGGATCACGCGCCTATGAATAGGGCACTTAGCCCTCACACACTCTTCATGGAGACAAAAGTGCAACCTTGCTGCAATGTTTGTAACTTGCACCTGATTGTGACTCAGATATAAATTATAAAAGGCCAGATACCTTTTTTAAAATAAGAGGTCATTTAAGCAATAGTTTAGGGGAGGACCCCAACTTTTCAGGTAAGGTTTCCGAGTTTTTAAAGGAAACTGCCCTGAACGGACAACTTGAATTTCCGTTTCTTTATTTTTAAATAATTTTGTTTTTAACTATTTATGTGTTTTTTTATACATTGATGTATTTATCAAAATTGGATTGAGGTTTTAAATGTTGTAAAAAGTGGTGCAAAAAGAACCACTATTACTACGGGTTTGTTTCTTTGGGTAAGATCATTGCCTTCAGCTGCGAGATCTCAATGAAAATGTTGGTTAGTACGGAAGAGAGGGGTGATCAAATGGTTGCACTTTCATGATGTTCAATGTGCTTATCATTTTAAAGGAAGCATGAGTTCCTGAGGCAGAATTTGCGAGGTCCAAGTTAATCCTTAGCTAATCCCAGTGAGGTGAGGTTTTTGATGAGTAGCATGGAGTCATCAATGGGCGTATTTGTGAACAAGGAGATTACATCAAAGGTCACCAGCATCTTGACTTCTTGGACTTCAGCATTTCGAATAATGTGAATGAAATCCATGGAAGTTTTAGCAAAAAAGTCAGTTTTTCTGGCGAAGAGTTGAAGAGCATGCGCAACAAATTGCGCTAGCTTGTGGGTTGGTGCATCGATGTTGCTGACGATGGGCCGTCAGCAACATCGATGCGTCATCACCTTCAGTGCCATCAAAGCACGCGGAAATTTGGAAACTAAGAAGAAAAAGAACCACAATGAAACTACAAGATATTAACTTGCATTCCTGGAAAGATAGCCCAGGCGTGTACACTAATAGGCAATGGTTCGCATTCTTAAATATAATTACATATTTTATGTATTTTATACACTCCTTCCCATGTATGGTAAATTTATTCATTCATTTATTTATTATATTACCAACACGAAGCCCGGATACATCATGAAACGACTCTGTTGCTTGCAAGAAAGAAAAACATCTTCAATTGCCATTATTTATTTGTGGAGAAAGGAAAGTCAAACGTTTGTATGTCTCCGCACATGTCCAATAATTTGATTTTCCTTTTCAGTATTTGATCTTTATACCTAATAAACGAAAATATAGAATCCATAGAGCATACATTATTTCTCTTTAAAATTAGATCTTATTCTCAATCTAATTCGAAACCTTTCATTCTTCACTTGTTTGTTACTGTTGCCACGGCAACAGCGTCACCAAATGAACGAATCAAAACAAACATTATTGCGTACTTCAGAAACAGCATTCTTTACTCACTCACAGACCATAGGCTTTCCTTTCCAACTGAATGACATGGAGCAAATTCTTGACGGCATGGCTTCTAATTTGCGTAAACAAGGATATGCTGTTTCAGGTTGCTAATCTTAGTGAATGTATTTTTGGAAGAATGGACGGGTGAGATCTTTTGTGAGATCTTAAAATTAAATTAAATTTAAATTTGGAGAACACCTAGATACATACACAACAATAATACTTGCTGCTGAGATAGCCATGTTTTAATTGCTTTGGGCCCTGCTTGAATTGACTGCAGTATCAATCTCTGTAGAAAATATATTTGTAAATGTTCCTTTTTGAAGAAGTTAAGATCTATGTTTTTGGTAGTATTGAACGGGAGTCAAGCGTGAAACGACAGCTATAAACATCGTCAATAATGTTTATAAAATAGTATTATTTCAAATGCGCAATGATCAAACGATACATTGAGTCAAAATCATTCAAAATGGATTGTTAAAATACAATGGTTATAAATAGGAAGATTCAATATTTAAGTAGTTAACGCAAAGTTAGATTTTTATGGTGTTCTGTAGTGAGGGACCGTCTTATTTAGTATGCTGAATCAATTCGCAAATACACCTATTAACGCCACAAATCCCTTGCTGTTGTGAAATACTCCTTTTTAATTATGGTGATTGTGACCTGAATTCATTTCTTCTTCTACATTCTGTTCGATTGGCATTGCTTCTTTTCTTGAAAATGCTATTATTTAAGGATACAAGTGTGACATTTATATTTCAAATGCATTTAATGTACTCACTTTCACAGCAAACCGATAATGGTTGATTATATGCAGTTTAATTGAGTACACTATGCATTTAGACGGGCTTTATTTTTATGCAAATTCAGAATCAATGGAAACAAAATTTAATTAAATATTGGAGGAATGTAAGACAATAAGAAGTCTCCTTGAATTTGAGTGTTTGTGTACAATAATTAAAAAATGTTTTACATCACCAATATAATGGCACGCTCATTTAAACTGTTAAATTCTCATTAAGTATGATGAACGATCATGCATCAATTGTCCTTTGATTATGGAGAATTTAGTAGACCAAAATGTGCAAACATAATAAAATGGCAGCCATCATAATTTCTGTCAAATTTCCTTGAAGAATTAGCAGTTTTAATGTGACGTTCTTGGATTTATTTTGATGAATGCACCAAACTCATAGGATTTCATTTCCACCTTACTCATCTCTCAATAAACAATCAGTGTTACAAAAACAGTGTAAAAAAACATACAGTTTTACATTTGAATGTCCATAATATGAAATGCGCTGTAAGTTGATGAAATTCCACAAAAAATAGTATTATTTAGATTTGCTCTACCCCTCATGGTGTATAATCATGACCTTACTGCTAATTAAAAATGGTCTGCAGAAATCACGTTGTGGTGTATTAGCAAGGGAGCAAAAATCTCTCTTGTGTAGTAGCAAGATTCGCATGATATGTTTTGGGAAATGACCCCATAACTCATCACTGTAATTCAAATGACATCGAAAGAAGACATGGTCAAGTGTTAAAGGATACTCATTTGAAATGAGAAAGTTGAGCTTTAATCAGTTCATTACAGATCTGACTGATGTGAGTCTCCCTGTCAAGTTTTCTAAATATATTAATTCCTAGTATTTTAGAATTTTCAACATCAGTACATTTTTATATACTATAACTGCATACAATATGCTGAGTTTTGTTAGAATTTAAACGTAAATTATTAATATGAAACCTGCCTTTTAGCCTGTCTTTTAGTGGCTCTGAATCGTACCTTATTTCATATATATGTATTTAAGATTTTTCTTAGCTTTAGCCTTTTAACTATGTAAAAATCCCACGGGGATATTCCTTAACAAAGGTGTCCGATGCTATTTGCTTAAGGATGGCATTTGGCACGTGAAATTGTATCTCAAACTTTTTCATAAAAATTCACGAATGCCATTTCTAGGTGCTTTTGAGTGTCTGACTGCTGAGCCAGGGACATAATGGCCTCAACAAATGCGTTGCTTTGTGATTGTCATTTGTCGAAATTGCCATTCAAATCAAACAATGCAAACAAGAAATTTGCCACTTATTTCCTTCACAAACCCACCACAAACTCGAGTCCTCATGCTGACGGCATTAACTTCATTCTTCCCAGATTCTATCGAAGCATCAGAATGTCATCAGTCGTATCCAAGCTGAACCAAACCATTGAAGCTGATGAAAAGTTTGACAAAAAATATATGGTGCGCATTATTTATGTTCACTGAATAGCTAGTTTAATGTACATTAATGAGGTAACTACCATGCAAATGGGAAACAGAAGGAAAATAGAAACCTGATTTAACAAAGTTCAAGGATGCAACCTCTCGCCAGCAATATTCAACACATGCATCTATGGAAGACACAAATTGAAGGAAACACAAAAATTGGGCGTCAAAGGAGCCAAGGATAAATGATGAAGCAATCAACATGCTCCGGTTTGCAGATGAAATGGCATGAGTGACGAAAAAGCAACAGGACCTGAAAGCAAATCTGATTATTATGGACCAACTACTTGAGGAATATAATATGAGCATGAACAAGAAGAAAACAAAATCCTTGTGCGCGTGGAAGAGAAGAAGCTTAATCCAGATATCGCAAATTGAGGAGTGAAACTGGACCAAGTGGAATCCTTCTTTCATCTACTTGTTGGGCAGTAATATAGTAACATGGGATGGAAGAAGTTCGACCGACGTTAACCAAAGAATAGCCCAGGCAAAGAGAACATTCATTGAGAAAAGACTATTACTATGTTCAAACAATATAAGATTGCAAACAAGGAAAAAGATGGTCAAAACGTTTGTGTGGAGCATTGCATTCTATGGATCAGAGTCATGGAATAGCAAAAAGGATCCCGCAAGGATGGCCAAAATACCAGTACATGGAGGGGCAAATTAAGAAGAACGTAAAACAGCAAACCTATCAATGGGAGATTATGCTTAATAGCGAAGAATGGAGGGTCTGCAGTAAACCAATCTTAAGGTTGATATACTGATGTTGATGATGATTTGTTAGTTAACTTTTTAAAGTCAAATAATTCACATTTACCCCGTGTTTCATAATCATCATTTCTATATCACAGTACCTTATCTATATCATACCTAATAAATCTTTTATTACTCCAAACAAAACTTAAAATCCCGCATTCTCCTCTACATCAGGTCCCTCTTCAGCTCTGAGTACTGACCATTTTTACTGCCTCAATAGGATTTCTCCCAACCAACCCCTCTCTTCACCCACCATACCAAGTACTTTCTCATTGGTTTTCTTCTCGGTCCATTTCACCTTCTCCATTTTCTCCACACCCACATGTCAAAAGCCTCCAGTCCACGACTATCCTCCTGCTTCAATGACCACATTTCTGTGTATAACTATGCACCATATCAAAAGTTTCACGAGTCTTTTTTTAATATCCTTACTCAACGTGCCATTCATTAACTCTCTCCTCCTTATGAAAGCCTCTGTGCCTAGCATAATTCTTCTCCATACGTCCCTACTACTTTGACCGTATTGGTCCAAAACACTACCGAGGTATGTAAACTGTTCTACCTGCTCTAGTTTTTGCCCTCCTATTTTAATGTTTAGCTTAGCTTTTTTCTTTCTAGAAAATTGCACAACCTTTGTTTTATTAATTTTGTTTCTCATCCCATATCTGTCGTACTGGATTTCCGATTCACTATGGAGTGCCTCATGCTCTTGGCTGACTGACAAATTAAAGCTTGGTCATCAGGAAACCTAACTGATTTTACGAATTCCCCACCCACCTTCATTTCTACCTCCAATTCTTCTTATGCCTCTTTAATCATTTCTTCTGCATATAGGTTGAACAGCAATGGTGATAGTGGGCAACCCTTCCTTACACCTCTTCCTAACACTGCCCAACCGGACTCCCCGTTTCCCACTGGTACCTGAGCATCCTGAGACATGTACAGGTTGCGGATTAGCCTCCTTTCCCTCCAATCTATTCCTATTTTCTGCAGAATACTGATTAGTTTTTCCCAATTCAATCTATCAAACCCTTTTTCGAAAATTACGAAACAGGCAAATACCTCCTGGTTGTGTTCTATATTCCTCTCGATTAATAATCTCATTTCTGCAACGGCATCACGCGTACCTCTCCCCTTCCTAAACCCGCACTGATCATCTCTAAGTAATCATTTGCCCTACTCTCTATCCTTTGGTTTATCATCCTGAGAACATCTTTAGCTGCGTTGGATATCAAACTTATCATCCTGTAGTCCTCACATGATGTAGCCTTTACCTCCTTTGGAATAGGAACTAAAACTGATCTCACATAGTTTTCCGGCAAGATTCCTTCCTCATAAATACTACGGATCAGCCCATAAAGCCTCTTCCTCCCACATTTTCCTAAGCCTTTTAAAATTTTCGCGGGAATGTTATCAACACCGACGGCCTCATTTAGTTTCGTCTCCCTTAATTCCCTTCCTATCTCATTGTTTAGTATGCCTTGATCTAAACTATCTTCTTCTACGTCATGTTCCTTTTCTGTGTCTAACTTTTTTGGTCTAAGCTCTTCACTATACAGTTCTTCTATGTATTCTTTCCATCCCTCTTGGATATTTCTTGCGTCAACTATCATCTTACCCGCCTTATCTCTAACTGCTATCGTTGATCTCCCTTTCTTACTTCCCGATAAAGATTTAACTTTGCTGTACAGCGCACCGATTTCCCCCTTCCTTTGCAGACTTTCCATATCATCGCACTGCGTCTTCCACCATGCTTTTTTTGCTTTATTTGTTGCCCGTCTCAATTTATTGTTTAATTCTTTGTACTTCATTTTGCCTAATTCTGTATTTAGATTCTTTCATTTTCGCCGCTCATCCATCTTTGTAATCATCTCATCCGTGATCCATGGTTTCCTAGTCCTTTTAACGTTAACGGTTCCAATAGTGTCTTTTGCGGCTTTAGACAAGCCGTTCTTAATACTTTCCCAATTTTCTTCAATATTACTTAGCTCTTTACCATCCTCCATGATATCCTTTACCGCCTGTTTCTATTCCTTCCTTTTCAAACCTTTTAATGCTTCTACATCTCAGAGTCTGCATCTCCTCCCGGGAAGCTGTGCAAATTTATCACACTGTTCCTAAACCTGTGTCTAACCATGATATAATCTAGCTGATACCTTTCTGAGTCACCTGGCATTTTCCATGAATACCTGCATCTTTTGTGGTGTCTAAACCAAGTGTTGGTGGTGACTAGCCCGTCTCCAGCAGAACTTAACTGCTTTCTCCCCGCGGTCATTCCTTGTGCCTAAACCGTAGTCCCTGACCTCATCACCATCTCTTCCTTCGCCTACCGTCGCATTCAAATCCCCCATCACTATCAAATGTTTCCCTGCAGGTTCAAACGCGATTATGTCCGCTAACTGATCGTATATCCTATCGTCCTCCTCTGCCTTCTGGTTGCTCGGTTGCATGTATACCTGAATAATGACCAAGTTCGTCGGTTCTGTTTTTATCTCTACTAGTAGTATTCTATCTGTTACCTGCTCTATGTTGACTACGCTTCTCCCTACCTCTTCATTTATTACTATAGCAACCCCTCGTTGGCTCTCGTCCCCGCCGCTGTATATTATTCTATACTTATCACTCCAGTAATCCCCACTATCTTTCCATCTCACCTTGCATAGACCTAAAATATCAATATTTCCCCTTTCCATCACTCGCTTAACATTCTCCAATTTCCTTGTCCTCATGATTGTCCTAACATTCCACGTTCCTATTCTAACTAGTTTGGTCTTCTTCTCCTGCGTCTTCTGTCCTGCTGCTGCTGGTTTTCCCTTGCAAGGGTTTCGTGGGATGACGACCGCGGAAGCCTTGCCTCCCCCGCTGCCGGGTACGACACACGGCCGATTGGGCCGAGCCCCATAGTTGCCAGGACTCAAAATCTCAGTATAGTCCAACTTGTTAATCTTGGGAATGATAATTGATGTCGTTTCCCATTGCCTTCCTCAATAGAGTTTTTAACGTGATACCATCACTTATTTGCCGCCCCACTTGGGTCCGACGCCATTGCAGCCGCCTCACTGAGTAACAGACGCTGCGTGGACTACCTTTCGTCTGGCTCCTAACCTTCGACCTATCTGGCATGGGTGACCCTACCAGGTGATATAATTATTACTCCTGCCAGCACCGCTCTAGGGGTCTTCGGAACGCACAACCCCTTCCACCACGTCAAGGTTGTAGTCCGAGTAGGGATATATATATATGTATGTATATATTTTATATATTTAAATGGATATATAAATATGTACACACACACATATATACATTTAAATGAATATATAAATATGTACACATGTATGTATATACATGTATTAACATATACAGGGACTTACCCAAAAGTGCAAGGACTTTTTTTCTCTGGTGCGAACGGTGTGATAGAGGAGGGTGCGCCTGGCAGGGTAAGGTGGAGGGGGCTCTTAGCAACAGAGCAACTCCAACCTCAGTCACCTGCGGGCTGACGTTGAGTGAGGAGACCATTTTAGTGAAGCAAGTTTTCTGCCCGCGTCGAAAAACAAAATGAATCTGAATTTAGAGTAATGTTATTCCGTGAAGATTTGTGCGAACTTGGGAAGACGGCACCTAAACCCTCGATATGATGAAGCAGGCTTATGGGGAAACTCCTATAAGCCGTTCCATAGTATTTGAGTGGCACAAGTGGCTTAAATAGGGTAGGGAGCTCGTTGAAGACGACCATCGCTCCGGACGGCCGTCGACGGCAAGAACCGACACGAATGTGGACAGAGTGAGGACACTGCTGAACACAGACCGACGCTTAACTAGTGAAGAAATGGCAGACCAGTTGGGTCTGTCTGCATTCCCCCATCCAACGCATTATTACACAGGATTTGGCCATGCGCAAGATGTGCGCCAAGACGGTGCCGAAAATTCTGAGTGTCGACCAAGTGATACATAGATAAAGAATGTACTACGGCCGAGTGAATGGAAAGAATATAAAACCCAAAGCCTTACACTTAAGGGCACTTATAGGGGGAATAAAGAAGGGGGTTTACAGGGAGTGAGAAAGTTATAGCAATCACTCAACCATTCCGGTATATGTAGACACATTGACCGTCGTGAATCGCAAACACACAACACTCAGGGTTTACGGGGCGGGAAGCCCGACGCCAGTGACCCGTCATTCAGACCAATGAAGTATAAAATAAAAAATATAACACTTACGCCCTCGCTCAGGTATTTGCAAACAAATTGACCTTCGCAAGTGACAAACACAGACACACTCAGGGTTTACGGGGTTGGAAACCCGACGCCAGTGACCCGTCACTCAAACTAGGAAGACACTGTAAGCACAGTGCTGGTGGGGAAATAGTGCCGAAAAAACTGACACCAGGTGTTTCGCATGCTAAGCAGGCCTCTTCAGAGAAGAATGATGAAATTAGTTGGAGCCAAAATATATAAGTAAAAGTTAAGTAGGGGATGGGGGGATGGTAATGGACAGGGGAAGGTTATGGGGGGGGAGCACGGGTGGGTGGGCGAGGGGCCAACAGGAAAAGGTTCAATTCTTGGGAAATTTGAAGGTCAAAGGGGGGGGATGGTCGTTTGACCGTTGGGGTGGGGACGGTCATGATTCCGGAAGGGAGATTAAAAACAAGGATGACGATATTGGGCCTTTGTCACTGTTCATGAGTTTTTCTTTCGTTTTGTTAATGTACAGACTTTCGTAATGGTCGAGTAGGTGATTAGGCACATGTTTCAATAGCTGTAGGTCTTCAATTGTGATGTTGTGTGAGTTTTCGTGTATGTGTTGGGCGACAGATGATTTGTTGAAATTTCCCAGTCTGTAACATGCAGCGTGTTCTTTAAAGCGTGTGCGAATATTTCTGCGAGTTTGCCCGATGTAAGAAAGGCCACAATGTGGGCAGGAGATTTTGTAGATTCCAGATTTGTCTAGGGTCTCAATAGGATCTTTTGGATTAACAAATAGGTGTTTCAGTTTAGTTTGACTTACAAATGCGGGTGTGTATTTGATTTTTTTGAAGATAGAAGGAAGAACCTTTTGTTAGTTGTGGGTGGTGAGGTAGTTTGACAAATTGCTTGTCACCTGGTGTATACATTGTAGTGTTATTTTGGAGATGTCTTTTGTTCCTGTGTTTTTTTAAGATGTTATCAATGAGCTTTTCAGAGTAGCCGTTCACCACGGCCGTGTGTTTTATGTGTTTTAATTCTGTTTGGAAATCCGCTTTGGACAAAGGTACATTGAGGAGCCTATGTACTAGGATGTGGTAGGCAGCGAATTTGTGTGTTTTGTGATCGAAAGAAGATTCGTGTATGTAATTGTTGGTGTGGATTGGTTTCCTGTAGATGTTGAATGAGAGGTGGTTGGAGGGGGTCCTGGATATCTTAAGATCAAGAAAGGGGAGGGACCGATCTGTTTCAGATTCGACTGTGAACTTAATTGAGGGATATTGGTTGTTGAGTTGTTTTTGGAATGCTTCTAAAGAGGATGAGTTAGTATCGAAGACTGCGAATATATCATCGACATATCTGAACCAAACCTTTGGGAAATAGGTAAATTTTTCTTGACATTGCTCTTCAAAGCGGGACATGAACAGGTTTGCTAGAAATGGAGAAAGGGAATTTCCCATCGTGGTGCCGAAGTCTTGTTTGTAAAATGAATTGTTGATGGAGAAATAGTTGTTACTCATAACAAGGTTCGTCAGGAGGATGTATTCTCTAATTTCTTCCGGGGAGATGTTCTTAGACTGGAGCCACTCCGCCACAAATGTTATGGTATCCGGGATTGGAACACTTTGAAAGAGTGACTCTACATCAAAGGACAAGAATTTCATGGTCTGTAAGAGTGATGTTTTTGATTTTTTCAATGAAATCGATGGAATTTCTGATATTGGATGAACTTTGAAACCCAAACTTGGAGAATTCACCCGTAAGCCACTTGGATATTTCGTAGGTGGGAGAATTGATGGCGGACACAATGGGGCGCATGAGGCAATCTGTTTTATGTATTTTTGAGAGTCCGTATAGGCGTGGGAGGTGTGGGTTCGAAATATTAAGTCTGAATTTAAGTTTTTTATCGATTAGGTGCTTGCAATTAGTTAATGCAGACTTATAGCTTAGGATCATTTTGTTGAGGGGGTTTTTTAAGATTTTGGTGTAGGGACCATTGTCAATAAGAGATTGCATTTTTTGGAGATAGGTGTCTTTGTCCAGAATAACACAGGAATTCCCTTTGTCAGATTTTAAGTAGAAGCAGTTTGTGTTACGAAGTGAGCGGATAAGAGGAAAGAGGTTACTCGGAGGTTGTACACTCTTGTTGGGGACTTGCGTAAGGTTTTTCCTAATTTGGTTCCCACATCAATCCCGGATTTGATTCTTGGTTCCCATATCAAGGTATTTAATGGCAGATGCTATGTGTGCAATGAGATCATTCCAGGGTGGTTTTGGGGGTTTAACACTGAAAATCAGGCCCCGGTTTAGTAAAATTAACTCCTCACGGGAGGAGCTGGTCTCGGAAAGATTAACTACAAAAGGGAATTGCTTCGCCTTGGCGACATGAGGATGGGTGCTTTCGTCCTTGAGGGAGAAGAATTTCTAGGAAATTGAGAATTGTTTTGGCCGTAGCTTATGGATGCTGACTGAATGGACTTTCCTATCATATTCTAACCACTCGGTAAATTCAATTGAATCCAGACCTGCCGTTAACTTAAGATGAATATTGTAGGCTTCAATTTCAAGTTTTGATCTTTTTGCGTAAAGGATTTGGATTTTAGACTTCAAAAATACGGCTTTTTATCATGGAATCATAGCGGAAAAATTGGTTTTTCCGAAGGTGGTCGAGGAGATGAATCGGGGGAGAATTCCGTTACTTTGGCAGTCTGTAACATGCAGCGTGTTCTTTAAAGCGTGTTCGAATATTTCTGCGAGTTTGCCCGATGTAAGAAAGGTCACAATGTGGGCAGGAGATTTTGTAGATTCCAGATTTGTCTAGGGTCTCAATAGGATCTTTTGGATTAACAAATAGGTGTTCCAGTTTAGTTTGACTAACAAATGTGGGTGTGTATTTGATTTTTTTGAAGATAGAAGGAAGAACCTTTTGTTAGTTGTGGGTGGTGAGGTAGTTTGTAGTGGTGGGTAGTTGAGGTAGTCACTTACAGTGTCTTCCTAGTTTGAGTGACGGGTCACTGGCGTCGGGCTTCCCGCCCCGTAAACCCTGAGTGTTGTGTGTTTGCGATTCACGACGGTCAATGTGTCTACATATACCGGAGTGATTGAGTGATTGCTATAACTTTCTCACTCCCTGTAAACCCCCTTCTTTATTCCCCCTATAAGTGCCCTTAAGTGTACGGCTTTGGGTTTTATATTCTTTCCGTCGACCAAGTGATCGTGCTCGTCGTGAGACAGCTCCTGGCCAAATACGGCGTTGCCATGTATCCGCACCTGACCTATTCTCCCGATTTGGTACCATAGTCAGACGTTTAATGAAAAATCAATATTCCCTGAAAATTGAGAGATACAAGCATATAGTGCGGCGACAGTGGAGAAAATATGGGAAACATTCAACATTCAGAGAACTTCATCAGTATAACAGCACCAAATAGCTTACTGCCCTCGACAAACGGTATTATCGTGGAGGACTCATATTTTGTGAAAAAATAAGGAGGATGAGGAAAAAAGAGTCAGTGGGACCGGATAATATCTCAATTGACATTCTAAAACTGGATGATACCGCAATAGCTTTGTACCTGAGTCATCTATTCAAAGTAACTTTAAATAATGATGCCTTGCCCAGTGATTGGAAAAAAGCAAATATTACACCAATTTCAAAGAAAGGGGATAAAACAATTGCCAGCAATTATAGACCGGTAAGCATTACCTCAGTTGTTTGCAAAATAATGGAAAAAAGAATTGCTGACTACATTCGGTAATGGGTATTCAAACACAAACATGGGTTTAGAACGCGATACTCGAGTGAAACGCAGCTTTTGGGATCGGCGACGCAATAGACGAAGGAAAGGATGTGGATGCAGTAATTGTTGATTTTTTGGCAGGTTTCGACCGAGTGCCTCACGATAAATTATTGTTAAATTTGGATTCGATACCATTGGACTTGAGGGTAAAACAATGGATAAAAAAATTTCTTAGAGGCAGAACTCAAAAATTAAAATTAGGGGATACATTTTCAAATGAGGCGAGCGGTTTAGCAGGAGTTCCACAAGGCAGTGTTCTAGGGCCATTACTCTTCCTAATTTACGTAAACGATCTACCAAACAATTTACATTCCCAAATAAGACTCTTTGCTGATGACTGCATTATATACAGACGGAAAGAGCATGTAAATGACCACGTAATACTACAAAATGACATGGATCGCCTTGGTGACTGGGTTAAAAATAATAATATGGGCATTAATATAAGTAAAAGTAAGCATATACATTTTTCAAATAAAAATAATGCAGAAAAGGAAATTTACACCCTCTTTGGAGAAAGAATCCCATGTACCAGTCAATGCAAATATTTAGGCATTTATTTAACGGTGGGGAGTCCAAGTAGATAATTTGACACGGAAGGCATTTAAAGTATTGCATTGGGTGACGAGAAATTTAAAAGGAGGTAGCGTAGCCGCAAAAGAAAAAGCATATAAGGCACTGGTTACCCCTATCCTAGAATACTCCTCCATAGTATGGGATCCATATGAGGTGGGACATATTAAAAAGATTGAAAAGTTCAAAGAAAGGCAGCAAGATATGTACTCGGAAGGCACCAAAGAACAGATAGTGTCACAGAAGTGTTAGATATACTGAAATGGGAGAGTTTGAAAAATAGAAGAAAAAGGAGTAGGTCAGGCGCGATGTATAGAATTGTTAAAAAGGACGAAGCGTGGGAAGATTTATTGCAAGGGATAGAGAAGCCTAACTTAAAGGGAAAAAACGACCATAGCCACAAAATAAAAATAAGGACTCAAAAATCAAATAAGAAAAAATACTCTTTTTTAAATAGAACTATAACTGATTGGAACCAGCTGCCTGGAGGTTTGTTTGAGCCCTTTCCATCCAATTTTAGAAGTTTTAAGTATAAATGTAAAGCAGCCACTGTGTAATAAACATTATTGTTGATATTAAAATATTGTTCGTATGTGATGTGGACGGCATTTTGTATGTGATGTGGAAGTTTGTTTGTATGTGATGTGGAAGTGCCATTGTATGTAAAAATATTTTGTCTTTTATCTGTTTTTATGTGTCCGTATGTAATTTTCGTTGTAAGAGCTGTGACCATACTTGACCGTTACCACCAGGAAAATCGCCTAATTCGGTAGTGTTTTGGACCAACACGGTCAAAGTAGTAGGGACGTAAAGAGAAGAATTGCGCTAGGCAAAGAGGCTTTCACAAGGAGGAGGGAGTTGATGACAGGGACTTTGAGTAAGGATGTTAAGAAGAGACTCGTAAAAACTTTGATATGGAGCGTAGCTATGTACGGAGCGGAAACGTGGTCATTGAAGCAGGAGGATAGACGTAGACTGGAGGCTTTTGAAATGTGGGTGTGGAGAAGAATGGAGAAGGTGAAATGGACAGAGAAGAAAACAAATGAGGAAGTACTTGGTATGGTGGGCGAAGAGAGGGCTTTGTTGGGAGCAATCCTATGGAGGCAGGAAAAGTGGATGAAGGGGGTTTTGACCGGCAGTGGGATGTTGAAGACTGTGATAGAGGGTAGAATGTTGGGCAAAAGAGGAAAGGGAAGGAACAGGATAGGGTTGTTGGACGGGATGAAGGGAGGAAGAAAGTACTCAAAGATGAAGAGGGACCTGATAGAGAGTAGGATGATGGATTTTGTGTTTAGTTAGGAGTAATAAAATTTTTGTTGGTAGTTGCGTCCATCCAAAAACCTACCTTAACCGGTAGATTACTTAAAAAAAGTAACGTATTTGTGGAATAAAAATAAATTAATGTTCTTGTAATATTGTGTTAATGGACACTTTTAGGATTTGCAGAGTATTGTTTAAACTAGGAGATAGGTATTTGTTTGACAATATTTGGGATTAAAGCGTAGGTTCTAATCATTAATGGTTACCAGATTAGTATCCAAAATTTCGTGCCAAATGATCCATAAAACGCATATAGTTCTAGGTATTGTATTAAGGTTCGTAAACCTGACTTGTAATCACTGGCATTGTAATGATGAACAATGGTTTTAATCAGCTAAAGCTCTTTTCGCTTTCAGAAAATATTTAATTGTGGTCTGGCGTCTAATTCCGTAAATACAATCAAAACCTTGGAAAGGTATTCTCGACGATATGGTCTTGTGCTCTTTTGTTGAGTCGTTCGATCGCGGTAAGTTCGTACGTTTTAAATGTTACTGTCCCGAATGTTCCATTTTTGTTGGGTACATAAGTTTCAGATATTTTGAGAAATGCTTTTTGGTTTTCCGAGTCTAGCATTAGATACGGTGAGTCTTCGAATTGCTTCTCATTCGAACGCTGGTTTTTGGAATGAAGGGATGCTGTCTTTTGTTCACGGTTTTCGTTGTGAAAGTACGGAGTTCCAGTAATCTCACCTTGTTGGGGTTCACCTTTGTTGATTGATTGGAACACCTGTTGGATGCTGTGACCTTAGTAACCATTAGTCGCTTCAACTTCCCCCTTCGGACGCCGTATATTATCACACTGCTCAGTTACAAAATGTGAGTAGGTGCGGACGGAGCGAGCTGCTGCTTGTTGCGATATCTCTTGCTGCCGACTGCCGGCTAATTGGTTTATGCGCCTTCGTCTCCGCAATCTAGTTCTTTCCTCTGGTGGGAGGACTAGGAAGACTCCGTAGTTGACAGATGAAATGTGGTAACCGCTGCATAACCCCCCTTGCAGTGGGTAAGCCTTGCCAACAGGAGATGGAAAGAAAGGAAAAACAAATAAAAACAATTTACAAAGCAAAATCCCTCAGATTCCGTGGGAACTGGACCCGGCGGCCACTCCGGGTGCTCAGTACCGGGGGCATAGTTGTTCCGGGCTTTAGCCTCTTGGGATTCGGAGGGACTGGACGTAGTAATCATCCTATCTCGATGGCTGTCATCTTTCAAAAAGAATGCTGGCTTAAGTCTATCAATAGACACCGTTGTATCCTTCCAATTGACTCGAAGGGTGAAATATTTTTCCGTCCTATTTAGCAATTCGAAAGGTCCATCATATGGTGGCTGGAGGGCACGCTTTGTCGCCTTGTGGCGTACAAACACTTGAGATGAGGAGGCAAAATCACGGTGCTGAAAAACAACCTTCTCTCCATGACGGGTGATGGGAAGAGGGTGCAACTGCTGCATATGACCTCTCATGTGTGCGGCGAAGTGGGTCTCAGCAATAGGAGGATTCGTTTGAGGTGAGAATAACTCTCCAGGAAGGCGTAATGGTTCTCCATACACCATCATGGCAGGGGTGGCCTTCCGGTCCTCTCTCCATGCTGATCGAATGCCGAGTTGTACCCATGGGAAGGCATCTGACCAGCTTTGATCGGAATGCCACATAAGGGCTGCCTTTAAATGGCGGTGGAAACGTTCCAGCAATCCATTAGCGGCAGGGTGGTAGGCTGTTGTTCGTAGGTGTTCTGCACCGGAAGTCTTTGCTAAGTCCTGAAATAGAGAGGAGGTGAACTGCGAACCACGATCAGTGGTTATTATCTGAGGAACTCCGAAACGGGCAAACCATCCAGAAACCTGCGTCCTTACCACGACTTCCACTGAAATATCTGTGATGGGAAATACCTCCGGCCATCGTGTGAATCGGTCAACGATCAATAAACAGTAGCGGAAACCGTTGGACTGGGGCAGGGGACCGATGATGTCCACATGCATATGATGAAACCGTCCTGTGGGAAGAGGGAAACTCCCGACAGGTAAATGGACGTGGCGATGAGTTTTGCACTTTTGGCATTCCAAGCAGGATCGGGCCCAATTGCGGCATTCTTTACGTAGGGAGGGCCACACGAAATGATCGGCAACCAGCTGGACAGAGGTTCGGATGCCAGGGTGGGCAAGGGAATGTAGCATGTTAAACGCACTTTTGCGGAATGGGGCTGTCAGGTATGGTCGTACCGTGGTGGATGAAGTGTCACAATATACTTCCATTTTCCACCGGGGACCTTTAACTTTTTAAGACACAAAGGGGAGTTGGGTGTCAAGAATTGCTGCATTTCTTTATCACACGTTTGGGAGGCTGCCAGTGCCTCATAGTCAATGGGGGCACTAATTTCTGTCACTCTGCCGAGAGCGTCGGCGACCGCATTTTCCACCCCGGAGACATGACGGATGTCCTTGGTGAATTGGGAGATAAAGTCTATGTGACGAAATTGTCGAGGGGAGCACTGATCGGCCTTCTTTTGCAAGGCAAACGTTATAGGCTTGTGATCCGTATAGACCGTGATTGATCTCCCCTCCACCATGTGGCGGAAATACTTAATGGCTTTGTACACATCAAGTAGTTCACGGTCGTACGCGCTGTAATTTCGTTCAGTTGGTGTCAATCTCGTTGTGTCAAAGGCAAGCGGCTGCCACTCTTGCCCGCATTTCTGCTGTAAGGCTGCACCGAGTGAAATATCTGACGGGTCTACGACGAGAGCAAGTGGAGCGTCGGGGTTGGGATGGGCTAGAAGGGCAGCTTTCGCGAGGCTGTCTCGACAGTTGTTGAATGCATGTCGCCTCTCCGCAAGATCTAGCCTGGAAAACACCGAATTGCCAAATAAGGCGTGCGCAAAATCCTGTTTGTGGGGCACCGGATATTTATCAGGTAAGGTGCATTGAGGGCTCTGTAGTCCCCGCAGGGCTGCCACTCGCCGGTTTTCTTTGGGACCAGATGGAGGGCAGACGACCAGCTGCTTTCGGACCGACGCACAATCCCTTATTTGGGCATTGCATCGAATTCGCGTTCCGCGATGGCAAGCCTGTCTGTTGCCAAACGACGTGACTTACACGAAACGGACTTACCTGGCGTGGTGCGAATATAATGCATTGTAGTATGGTCAACGCTATGAGGGACGCCTGGGGGTCTCGTGATTTCTGGGAACTGGCAAGCAATTCGTGGTTACGAGAATGACCGCTCACAGATTTCACTTGATCGGGAGAAGGCTGGGCGAAACTCCCGGGGACTGAAATGGTAGTGAGTCCATCAACCAATCTCTGGTTGAGCATGTCCACCAATAACCCGTAGAAGTTCAGGAATTCCGCCCCAATGATAGGTTGTGACACGTCCGCGACAGCGAAACACCACGAAAAATCGCGACGGAGGCCGAGGTTAAGGCTAAAGGTCATCCGACCATACGTAGAAATAACACTGCTGTTCACTACAAACAGCTCGTAATCAGTCTTGGAGCGGGGCCTTTCCACTTTGACTCCAGGAAAAACATACAAATCGGACCCAGTATCTATCAAAAACCGCACCTTTGTGTTTCGGTCTGTCACGTACAAGCGGCATGGTTCGGGACTACCATCGGAGGCTGCTATCACCGACTGCCCTAGGGGTTTTCCGACGCATAGGAGCACGGAGTCGTGCACTTCCGGGCATCGGCGCCAAACCGACGGTGGTACCAGCAAACGTCTCTTCTCCCATCCGAATTTTGTGAGGAATGAAATTCCATTGATTCATGTCCACAGTTTAACCCAAATCATATTTCTTAAGGACGGTTATATGTATACAAAGCATTGAAATATTTCTTTCATCATCTTTAGAACTTGTAAATCAACTAAGTCCGAAACAAACATCATCGAATGTAAATATGATCTTGGACTTTATCTTGACTTGCGTCCTCTTTGATTGCATTTATTAATATTGCAACCGGAATGTATACGCATACATACTCTCAGGTAAGTTTCATTCAAAATGATTTACTTGGGCTAAAGTCTGAGTGAACGTGTGTGGACTAAGCCAATAGTATTGCCTACATGCTACGACACGGTTTACCAAACTCGAGAATCGGTTTGATGAATTATTTTGGAAATGTTATTTAAATATTTTTAATCGGTTTTAGGAGAGTCATGTCAATATGTTTAAAGAGATGAATTGTAGAAGAGATTTAGTCATTTTACAATGATGAGTTCCCCATTTAAAAAAAGGGAATCAGAAAAACATTCTATCTTACGGACCCACTACTTTGGCTCAAAATAATATAAGTTGTAATAGACTAAATAATGACGACAAAAGACTGATATTAGCAAATTGCTATAAACAAAAGTTTAAACTCTTCTCCTTTAATTAAAACTTTGGCCTTCTGTGTACTCTACTAGCAAAATTCAAAACTGGATGAGCATTATATAGTCACCAATTTCATATTTAATACGACAATATTCATTGAAAACATCATTATTCTCACCTTCTGAGCAGAGATTACATCTGATATCTCTAAGTACACTTCAAAAAATAAACACATTTTCTTCATATATTTTAAGGTAATCGCAAAGGTATTCGGAATGGAAAACTTTTATATTACCTCTTAAATTGTAGGATAGTGGGGATATATTCATTTAGAAAGGAGAAGTTTGAAGATATTGCAAGTAAATCATCCTTTCGTGATCGCACAAGGTTGAATATATATCTGTCTATATATTGTTTATCAATCTTTACCGAAACTGCAACTGGGGCCAATGATAAAATGGGGAAAATACTTTCAATTTTACACAGTAATTTAGACTAGACTCTTCAATAACATATAGAATCTCCTAAGGTATTTTAAATATCGAGGCTTATTGACCGAGAATGTAAACCGCATAGCTTTCTTCAATAATATAATAGCAGACACACGACCTGCTGTCAACAAAATGTCAAAGTGCAGTACCATAACCCAGCAATGGACATTAAGGTCATAATGCCGAGAATAGTCATCTCGACCCCGAATGATATCACACTGAGACCGGTGAAGTTCTAAGAAGTAGTCGAGGGCTTTCTTCTTCTTCTGGCCATTGCTCTTGCTCTTCACACCCTGTGGGTGCACCTATGCAAAGAGGTACTTCATTTCCAAGGTCACTAAATGCTCATCCCCCAGACGATTCATGAAGAAATGATGAACTTGCTTGAAGAAGTTCAGCACATCCTTCCCATTAAGGTCACATTTTCCTGAACAACCTAAATGGACAAACAATGCTAATGCCACTTGGCAAATGCATTCATTCACAATTCAAACTGCTTTCTCCCCCAATCCTGCCGTGACCCATCAGTTGAACGGTCTCTCTGTGCCAAAGGTCCTTCCTCTTGGAGAAAATTTGCTAGAACCTTTGAGAGAAACTTACCAGCAAACCTGACCTTACCCTGGCGAACATGTCCATGAATTATGTTGATTGTCGCCCTAAAAGCAGGACGTTTGATACTCAAGGATCCCCTAGTCTGGCAAACGCAACGTATTCCATGCGCTCTTCCTATCAACCCAAACAATTCAATGCAAGTCCTAGCACATGTTGAAAACCTTTAGATATAGGTTGCATAGTCGGATTGCAATCCTGATCCAACTCCCCTTCAGTCAGGTGGAGTGCTATTTGATGTAGACCTTTGAGAGTCGCGTTGGATGCCAAATTCATTCAGATCTCCCTCGTCTTCAAGTGTTTCCCGCCCAAATTCATGACAAGACCGTGACGAACACAATCGTAATGTAGGCGTCTTTATTTGGCTAATTGATTCTCAATTCTCTCTGTAAAACAACCCCTTGGGCTGTCAGTTGAACACCAATCTTTGAATCCACGCTCACCCATGATTGCCTAACAGAAATATTTCATTACGATATCCTTTTCCATTGGATGGTAGTCTATCTCTGGACATACTGAAGCCGAAATCTCTATTGACCCTTGCGTTTGTTTTACCCCATCCAGAAACCCAGTAACAGTTTATTCCGTGGAAGAAATATCTACCAGGCATATTACTATTTAAACATCTGGACAAAATACTAGCCAACTTGTAGGAAGAGTGATGACCAATATTAATTTTATTGTTTTTAGGTTCAAAACTAATGGCAATTAAAGTAAATAAGTAAATGGCAATTACTTGAGTGCCCTTCGGCCACTCTTTCCCAGGAACCAAGTGAGAGGAACATCGAGGTCTTTGAGCGACGAATACACCTTTTTCTGAATTCTGCCAATGTTCCACAAAAGGTGCTCTTTGCCCGAGTCCCAATGAGGAACCATCTGCGCTTGGCGTATCGCCGAGCTGTGCGTTATGGTGCCAGTTATGTTAGACTCTGTTGTCCTTGCTTTCACCTTTTGTTGAAAATGGTATATCACGGAACAACGAATCAACAAGTTTTTTGTGAAGTGCTGAGGTAGAAGTTATCAAGAAATTACTGAGATGTTAACAGCTTTTTACGGTGATGATGATCTAAAGGAAATATCCGTTATCAAATGGATTAAGCGTTTCAAAATGGCCGACAAGACACCACGGATGATGAAAGATGCCGGGACGACCTTCAACCCTCTCCTGTGATGACATTGGAAATATCGATCGTGTGCGGTCCCTTGTCCTTACCGATCGTCATAAATAAACTGTTTATTCGAATAATAAACGAAAAAGGAGTTTGATTAACTTAAATTGAAGAAATTTAGAGAAAATACGCGTTTTCATCCAAAATACGATCATTGGATATACGTGTTGAAATTAAACGACATATTTTGCGATTGAGAAATGAACGAATGATGAAAGAAGGAGTTTGATATTAAACGATGTTACCGAAAACACGGTAAATAACTAAAAACGAGCTGTTTTCTTTGAAAACTCCACTTCAAATACTTGTTTAAATTAAAACGACATTTTAAGCGAAGGAGATATAAACTTAAAAGGAGTTTGATTTACTTAAATTGAAGAAATTTAGAAAAAGTACGCGTTTTCACCCAAAATACGATCATTGCATGAAAACTACCCGTTTTCAGTGGACATGCCGCAAAACATGCGCGTGGAAAATCATAACACACATGTTTGCGGTTATGAAACCAACGAATTTTGAAAAAAGTTTTTTGAAAAACTTGCAGGGAAATAATTGAGAAAAAATTTACGATTTCACCAAAAAACACAATAAATACATAAAATCGAGGAGTTTTCTGTGGAAATACCACATCAAATACTAGTTTAATATATAACGAAATAATTTGCGATGTGAAAGACGACGAATGATGAAAAAAGGAGTTTGAAAAACTTGATTTGAAAAAATGTTGAGAAAATACGCAAATGCATAAAAAATACGATGATTGAATAAAAACTAGCAGTTTTCAGTGGAAATACCCCACAAAAAACGTGCTCAAACTGACGGACATATTTTCGATAGATAAATCAACGAATGATGAAAAAATGGGTTTGAAATGTAACGACATCATCGAAAACAAATTAAACGAGTTGTTTCATTTGGAAATATCACAAAATACTTTTATTCATTAAAAAAAACGTATTTTCGATGGAGAAATTAACAAATCATGAAAAAAGGAATTTAAAATTTAACAATTTCATTGAAAAAACGGAAAATGGATAAAAACGACCATCTTTCTGTGGAAACTCCACTTCAAATACTTGTTTAAATTAAAACGACATTTTTAGCGAAGGAGATATAAACGAAAAAGGAGTTTCATTTACTTATATTGAACAAATTTAGAGAAAGTACGTGTTTTCATCCAATATACGATCATTGGATGAAAACTAGTCGTTTCCAGTGGACATGCCGCAAAACATGCGCGTGGAAAATCATAACACCAATGTTTGCAGTTTTAAAACTAACGAATTTTGAAAAAAGTTGTTTGAAAAACTTTCAGGGAAATAATTGAGAGAAAATTTAAGATTTCACCAAAAGCAAGAAAAATACATAAAAACGAGGAGTTTTTCGTGGAAATACCACATCAAATACTAGTTTAAATTAAAACGATATAATGTACAATGTAAAATATCCCGAATAATCAAAAAAGAGTGAAAAACTTTAAAAGAAAAAGTGTTGAGAAAATACGTGAATGCATCAAAAATACGATGATTCAATAAAAACTAGGAGTTTTCTGTGGACTCGCCACAAAACATACGCGTTAAAAATAATCAAACCTATTTTCCGATTGAAAAATCAACGAATTTTGAATAAAGTAGTTTGGAAATACTACATTAAATACGTGTTGAAATGAGACAACATATTTTGCGATGGAGAAATCAGCGAATGATGAATGAAGGAGTTATGCGGTGTGTCCACTGAAAACATCTAGTTTTTATCCAATGATCGTATTTTGGATGAAAACGCGTACTTTCTCTAAATTTCTTCAATTTAAGTAAATCAAACTCGATTTTCGTTTATTATGGATGAAAACTCGTACTTTCTCTAAATTTTTTCACTTTAAGTAAATCAAACTCCTTTTTCGTTCATTTCTCCATCGCTTGAAATTTTGTTTTAATTTAAACAAGTATTTGAAGTGGAGTTTCCACGGAAAACAACTCGTTTTTATTTATTTTCCGTGTTTTCGGTAACATCGTTTAATTTCCAACTTCTTCTTTCATCATTCGTTGATTTCTCCATCGCAAAATATGTCGTTTAATTTCAACACGTATTAAATTTAGTACTTCCAAACTACCTTATTCAAAATTCGTTGACTTTTCAATCGGAAAACAGGTTTGATTATTTTAAACGCGTATGATTTGTAGTGAGTCCACTGAAAACTGCTAGTTTTTATTCAATCATCGTATATATTATGCATTCACGTATTTTTATGCATTAACGAATTTAACGCGTTTTGTTGCCATTCCACTGAAAACTGCTAGTTTTTACTTAATATTCTTATTTTCGATAAAATCAAACAAACAACTCCTTTTTTCATCATTCTTCGTCTTTTGCGTCGCAAATTATTTCGTTATAATTTAAACTAGTATTTGATGTGGGATTTCCACAGAAAACACCTCGTTTTTATGTATGATTTGTGTTTCAGGTGAAATCGTAAATTGTCTCTCAATAATTTCCTTCCAAGTATTTCAAACTACTTTTATCATAATTCGTTGGTTTTTTACCCGCAAACATTGGTGTTATGATTTTCAGCGCGCATTTTTTTTGGCGTGTCCACTAGAACGGATTGTTTTCATCAAATGATCGTATTTTGGATGAAAACGCGTACTTTTTCTAAATTTCTTCAATTTAAGTAAATCAAACTCCTTTTTCGATTATTTCTCCATCGCTAAAAATGTCGTTTTAATTTAACCTAGTATTTGAAGTTAAGTTTCCATAGAAAACAGCTCGTTTTTATTTATTTCCGTGTTTTCGGTAACATTTTTTAAATTCAAACTCCTTCTTTCATCATTTGTTGATTTCTTCATCGCAAAATATGTCGTCTAATTTAAAATGTATTTAATGTAGTATTTCTTCTTGTAGTATATTTATCTATTTTCCGTGTTTTCAATTAAATCGTTAAATTTTAAATTCCATTTTTCATGATTCGATAATTTCTCCATCGAAAAATACGTTTTTTAATGTAAGCAAGTATTTTCTGGTATTTCCAAATAAAGAACTCGTTTATTTTTTATCCGTGTTTTCGATGATATCGTTAAATTTCAAACCCCTTTTTTCATCATTCGTTGATTTCTCACCCGCAAAAT
Source organism: Hetaerina americana (assembly GCF_022747635.1). Classification (NCBI taxonomy): domain Eukaryota; kingdom Metazoa; phylum Arthropoda; class Insecta; order Odonata; family Calopterygidae; genus Hetaerina; species Hetaerina americana. The sequence goes on from NW_027286864.1 coordinate 235,273, forward strand.
ATGTAGTTTTAATTTAAACACGTATTTTATGTGGTATTTAAAGGGACAACTGCTCGTCTTTATTTACTCTTCGTGATTTCGATGCAATCGTTATTTTACCCTAGATATTCTCCTTTCAAGAGTTACAAACTACTTTTTTCGATATTCCTTGAAATTTCAATCGCAAAATATGGGTAATTATTTAAACACGTATGTTTTTTGGCGAGTACTCTGAAAACTGCTAGCTTTTTATCAATCTTCGTATTTTCGATGAAATGCGTATTTTCTCTAAATATTTTTAATTTAAGTAATTTAAACACCTTTCCATGATTTCTTCAACGCAGAGTATGTCGTTTTAATTTTAACACACATTTACATTGTTATTTCAACAGAGAACTGCTCGTTTTTATTTAATTTTCGTGTTTTTGATGTTATCATTAATAATCTCTCAATATTTTCCTTTCAAGTGTATCGAACTTTCATAATTCGTTGAATTTTTAATAGCAGATAATGGTGTGATGATTTTAAGCGCGCATGTTTTTTGGCGAGTTCACTGAAAAAAGATAATTCTCTTTCAATCTTCGTATTTTCGATGTAATCACGTTTTTTCTTTAACTTTTTTCAATTTCATTGTTTAAAGCGCTATTCTTCATCATTTGTTGAGTAATCTACCGAAAATATGTTTTTTATGCGGTATTTTTACATAAAACTGATCGTTTTTATTCAATCTACGTATTTTCGATGAAATCGCGTATTTTTTTTAATCCGTTGATTTTTCAATCGAAAAGAAGTTGTTATTATTAACAACGTGTATGTTTTGTTGCCATTCCACTGAAAACTGCTAGTTTTTACTTTATCTTCTTATTTTCGATGAAATCAATCAATCAACAAATATTAAATTCAAGATTTTGAAACGCCTTTTTTATCATTCGTTGTCTTTGACATCGCAAATTATTTCGTTATAATTGAAACTAGTATTTGACGTGGGATTTCTACAGAAAACTTCTCGTTTTTATGTATTTTTTGTGTTTAAAGTGAAATCGTAAATTTTCTCTGAAGTTTTTCATATTATATATTTCAAAATTCGTTAGTTTTTTAACCGCAAACATTGGTGTTATGATTTTCAACGCGCATTTTTTGCGGCGTATCCACTGAAAACGACTAGTTTTCATCCAATGATCGTATTTTGGGTGAAAACGCGTACTTTTTCTAAATTTCTTCAATTTAAGTTAATCAAAATCCTTTTTCGTTTATATCTCCTTCGCTTAAAATGTCGTTTTAATTTAAACAAGTATTTGAAGTGGAGTTTTCACAGAAAACAGCTCGTTTTTATATATTCTCCGTGTTTTCGATAACATCGTTTAATTTAAAACTTCTTCTTTCATCATTCGTTGATTTCTCCATCGCAAACTATGTTGTCTTATTCCAACACGTATTTAATGTAGTATTTTAAAACTACTTTTTTCAAAATCCGTTGATTTTTCAATCGGAATGTAGGTTTGATTATTTAAAACACGTACCTTTTGTGGCGAGTCCACTGAAAACTGCTAGTTTTTATTCAATCATTGTATTTTTGATGCATTCACGTATTTCTCAACATTTTTTCAATACAAGTTATTCAAACTTTTTTTCCTCATTCGTTGTCTTTGACATCGCAAATTATTTCGTTATAATTTAAATTAGTATTTAACGTGGGATTTCTACAGAAAACTTCTCGTTTTTATGTATTTTTTGTGTTTAAATTGAAATCGTAAATTTTCTCTGAATAATTTCCTTCCAAGTTTTTCAACCTTTACTTTTCAAAATTCGTTAGTTTTTTAACCGCAAACATTGGTGTTATGATTTTCAACGCGCATTTTTTGCGGCGTGTCCACTGAAAACGACTAGTTTTCATCCAATGATCGTATTTTGGGTGAAAACGCGTACGTTTTCTAAATTTCTTCAATTTAAGTTAATCAAAATCCTTTTTCGTTTATATCTCCTTCGCTAAAAATGTCGTTTTAATTTAAACAAGTATTTGAAGTGGAGTTTTCACAGAAAACAGCTCGTTTTTATTTATTTTCCGTGTTTTCGGTAACATTGTTTAATATCAAACTCCTTCTTTCGTTGATTTTTCAATCGCAAAATATATCTTCTTATTCCAACTCGTATTAATTGTAGTATTTTCAAACTCCTTTTTTCAAAATCCGTTGATTTTTCAATCGGAATGTAGGTTTGATTATTTGAAACGCGTACGTTTTGTGGCGAGTCCACTGAAAACTACTAGTCTCTATTCAATCATTGTATTTTTGATGCATTCACGTTTTTTCTCAACATTTTACCTATTCAAGTTATTCAAACTTTTTTTTTCCTCATTCGGTGTCTTTTACATCGCAAATTATATCGTTATAATTTAAACTTGTATTTGATAGGGGATTTTCACAGAGAACTCCTCGATTGTATGTATTTTTTGTGTTTTTGGTGATTTCGTAAATTTTCTCTCAATTATTACCTTCCAAGTTTTTCAAACTAGTCTTTTCAAAATTCGTTGGTTTTGGAAAAATTGGTTTTGTTAATGTAATCAAGTATTTTCTGGTATTTCCAAATAAAACAACTCGTTTAATTTTTTTCCGTGTTTTCGATGATATAGTTAAATTTTAAACTCATTTTGTCATCATATGTTGATTTTTCCACCGCAAAATATGTAGTTTTAATTTAAACACGCAATTTATGTGGTATTTAAACGGTCAACTGCTCGTCTTTATTTATTTTTCGTGTTTTCGATGCAATCGTCATTTTACCCTCGATATTTTCCTTTCAAGAGTTGCCAACTACTTTTTTCGATATTTGTTGTAATTTCATTCGCAAAATATGGGTAATTTTCAAAACACGTATGTTTTGTGGCGAGTACACAGAAAACACCTAGCTTTTTATCAATCTTCGTATTTTCGATGAAATGCGTATTTTCTCTAAATATATTTAATTTAAGTAATTAAAGCACCTCTTTTTATCATTTGATGAATTCTTCATCGCAGAGTATGTCGTTTTATTTTTAACACGCATTTAAAATTGTATTTCCTCGATTTTATGGATTTTTTTTGTTTTTGGTGAAATCGTTAATTCTCTCAATTATTTCCTTTCAAGTTTTTCAAACTACTTTTTTCAAAATTCGTTGGTTTTTTAACCGTAAAAATTTGTGTCATGATTTTCCACGCGCATGTTTTGCGGCGTGTCCACTGAAAACGGCTGGTTTTCATCCAATGATCGTATTTTGGATGAAAACGTGTACTTTCTCAAAAAATCTTAAATTTAAGGAATCACACTCCTTTTTCGTTTATATCTCCTTCGCTGAAAATGTCGTTTTAATTTAAACAAGTATTTGAAGTGGAGTTTCCACATAAAAGAGCTCGTTTATATCTATTTCCGTGTTTTCAATGAAATCGTTAATTTTTAAATTCCTTTTTTCATGATTTGTTAATTTCTCCATCGAAAAATACATTATTTTATTGTAAACACGTATTTTGCGGTTTTTCAGAATTGAA